>NC_068305.1:29240938-29541771 GCF_025860055.1 Xyrauchen texanus | reverse complement strand
ACAGGGAGCCCTGAAACAGATGCCATGGTCCCCAAAAGCCCCCCACTGAACATTGTTTCAGTCTGAGATTACACGAAGAGACAGAAGCAATTGAGACTGCCTAACTAGACAGAAGAACTGTGGCAAATTCTCCAAGAAGCTTGGAACATCCTATCTGCCAAAAACCAAGAAAAACTGTGTCCAGGTGTAAAGCAAAGGTGGTCACAACGAATATTGATTTAGCTTTTTTATGTTAACTGGATTTGTATGACATTAAGTGATAAATGAAAACTATTTATGCCATTATTTTCAACATTCACAAGTGTCTAAAACTTTTGCACAGTACTGTATATATATATATTATTTGATTGTGTAGGGATTCTTAGTGGCTTGTATTACTTCAGTGTTGGACTGTGAATTTGAAACCTAACCTGTGGTTTTGCCTGCTTTGGGTGGGCCAATGATGGCCAGTTTGATGGGTAGGGAAGGCTTGGGTTTTGGTTGACGGAGGTATTTGATTGGGTTGATGATGAAGGTGTTGCGTGTCTCCTTTGATGCAAAGAAGTAGATGAACTGATGCAGGATGACAGGGAAGGTGGCTTTGAAAGGGCCCTGTAGAGGCTGGATAAAATCTCCTTCAGCAAGCTACAAAACAAACAGCAAACGGAGTCTTTTGTCTCTTTTGTCTTGGGCTTTGAAAGCTATGACAGCAAAAATGCACGTACTTGTTTCCAGAAGCTTTGTTAATGACAGAACCGTCACTGGTATTGTATTCTGCTGTATGTATCTATGTGCATAGTCCCAATTCTCATATGCACAAAATATTTTTATCTGTCCTTACCCTTATGGGATCCCAGCACCCGAAGGCACTGGGATATTTGAAGGAGCAGTACAGAAGTCTTCTGGCAAGGCTGTAGCTGATCGGTTGGCACTTTTGAAACAGGGAGGGTCTATTCACCACCAGAGGACTGATTCCCTGTAAGAGCTGGTACCTTACAATCCGGGGCATGCGGCCAGCACTTATATCCAGACGTGGAATTTGGCGGTCCGTTAGGAGGGCCTACAAAAAGCAATCCATTCTTTATATGTTGTCTGCAGAACAGCTGTAATTCAGTTGACCAAGAGCAATCACATCTTCCTTACATGAAAATTACATTTTCATAATTTACTTTCTTAAGTAAATTTGTTTATAAAATGGGCTTTCGACATTTCAACATTCCCCCTCTCTCCTTCTTACCATTATACTGGTGAGATAGTTGTTGTCCCTCTCAAACCTCCCACTGATCTCCATCTCCAGCTTTTCTTTTGCACTGGCCTCTGTGTCTTCATCCTCTGCCTCTTCCTCCAAAGGAGGAAACTCCTCCAGCAACATGGCTTCAATCTCTTCCCATTCCTGGTCCGATTCATCCATCTCCTCTGCTTCTACTCCCACATCTTCTTTATCCTCATCCTCCTGGCAGAGCAACAGAATCTCCAATAAGACAAACTGTCTCTTTGAATTGCATCGCATAATTGGTTATATATGTTTAATCTATAACACCTTTACATACAAATTCAATTGGCACCTTCTGACTGCCGTAATCAATATCTCTTTTACTTTGTACTTTTTTGGAATTTTGTGCAAACTTAATAGTGACTTTTTGTATTTATTTTGCTGTTGAAGCAAAAGGTATCGCTGCAATAAAGTTTGCCATTATCTCTTATGTTAACTCTATAACCCAACTTCGCAGTTTATCCTGCTTTTGTTTAGTTCCACATTACAAACCCTGTAAGATCAGTTCGAACTAAAACAAGACACAATGACAATGATCAATGACCTGTTCTTCGGGAGGCTTGAGTCCAACACTTTGGCTTAGTTTTTTGGGTGCACGTTCAGCTGTGAGCTCAAATCTTCTCTGGTTGATGGCCCCCTCCTGTAGTGGGACACAGTTTAATGCATTTTTACTCAAAACCAAGCACTTGTTTTAGCTCCTTAGTTTCACCTCCTCCTCTTCAAAATGGTAAATGGCTGCTGTTCATTGTACTGATTTACATTTTATGAACAGTTATTACAAGTGCTGACCCAAAGTTTCTGCTTCAACCCTCACCCTGAGTTCGGTGACCAGACGCAGTTGTTCTTGCCTGCGGTCACGTCTCTCTCTCCAACGCATGAGCTTTGCAGGCAGCAGACGCCGCACCACTTCAGTAACCTCTACTGACATGACTGCCACCACATCTGGAAACAAATGATGCTCCAGCATGAAGGACACCTCCTCTTGGTTCTGAGGAAAGCCCTCCAGAATAAACCCTGTGGATCTGAGAGAGAGAAAAGTTTAGGGGTTCACAAACTCAAATGATCGAAAGAGTTTTTATGAAATAGCATGTGTAAATTAGTAAGTGAATGTGTGTGAATGAGCAATCATTTACTTGTAGGGTTCTTGGTACCACCATTGTAATAAAACCTTTTCCAATATCTCTGGAGGGAGAGGATCGCCGTCCTGCAGGTAGGCCTTAATGGCCTCCTCATCTTCAGTTAATTCTAGATCTTCCTGCAAACACAAATGCATAAAAGTATTCTCTAACACAATAATATTTTTGTCTATAAAACTAGTTTCAAACATTTAAGCATACGCCTTCAGATCAAATGTTTTTTACGATCATGAGACACATTTCAGGCAAGTGACACCAAACTTTTGAATGGTAGTGTATATATACACACAGTGGTTAAATCCATATTTACAGAAGCAATATAACTGGTATGGGTGAGAAACTGAACAATAATTAAGTCCTTTTTTACAAAAATTCTCCACTTTAACTTTCATTTTGAGATGTGAAAATAAAACTGAACAGGCACTTATGGATTACTTCTGTTTCCTTTATGTGCTTTTTGGAGCCTCAAAAGTTCTGATCACCGTTCACTTGCATTGTATGGACCTACAGAGTTGAGATATTCTTTTAAAAATCGTTGGTCTGCTTAAGAAAGAAAGTCATACACATCTGAGATGGCATGAAGGTGAGTAAATGATGAAAGAATTTTTATTTTTGGATGAACTATCCCTTCAATGGTCATTTAAACAGCATGTTAAATTCATTGCGATATTCACCATGTTTCTTTATTTTAAACCTGCAGTAAAATCATAGTAAATATTTAGATGACATTCTATATATCGCCGAGCCCTACCTTATTGACAGCATCACTAAATACAATATCCTCATGACTGGGCTTGTCCTCCTGGTCAGGATTGGATGCTGTACTCTGACCCAAAGCCTCCAGCAAGGCCTGCAGCTCTTTTGGAGGTTCCTCAGGGGGTTCTGAATCATCTGCATTTCGCACACGTTTCTGGGTCTTTCGTAGGATCAGCTCCTGTAGTCGTTCTTGAAACTGGATGTGGAAGACTCCCAGTTTTTCGGCAAGCCACTTCCCATTGGTTGTCTTCCCCGAGCCCCTCACTCCAAGCATGAAGACCCGCGGCGCTGGTGGCTGGTGGCACACAAAGCAGATCTATGTATCTACTTACATTTCAAAAGACTGACACTTTCTCTTTGATTTCAACTTTTTAGTAGTGCAAAACACTGTATAAAATGTGTTTTTATAATTTGTCATGATAAAATGCGGGTGGCACCTTTAATAGTTCTGTGCTTGAGATGTAGAATTCAGGGTTCTGTAAGAACTTTTCTTGTGCCTCTCCGCTGGAGAAATAATAGACTTTCTCTCTGTACTTGGCAGTGTGTTCATCCAGACACTGCAGTAGTGTACCCTTCTCCTTCAGCACGACTGGACAAAAATTCTTAGTATATCCCAGCTGCCTCTTAAAGCTGACCTCCTCCTGAGACCATCATAAACAGAGGAGTGGTATGATATTCTGAGAGTCTGTCATTGGCAGCCAGTCAGAGGAGGGAAAGGAGGCTGAGCCTTCTCAAAAATGTATTCAAAACGGAAGTAATAACAAAAGTAATCAAATTAACCATTTTTCTTTATCACTTTACATACTAATGTCCATAAATAGGTAATTTGTTTGTATTTTTCTTTCTTTTTTGGTAGTCCAGGCAAGTTTTAATCACTGTATGAATCGGTATAAACGCTTGAGAAAGCTGATGGCCTAAAGCCTCTGCTGATTAGTAAACTGACCAATCAAAATGGATATTCAATTGAAGTAAACGTCAAATGCTTCCGTCCAAAATGCTACCAAAAAGGCTAAATAAAATTTAATCGCAAAATAAAATGATCCTCATTCCGCAATCATAACCAATAATAATTAGAGGTAACCATTCAAGCCACTCAGCTTCTAGTATCACATGAATGCGTCATCAAGCCTGCTTGTGGTTAACGTGACACGTGAAGAGAAACTTTCCAAATTTGCCAAAATATCAATGAAATAAACAATTATTAGAGGATCTAAAAATATGTGAAATACTGAACAACAGGATAGTCTCTAAATTCATCTCAAGGAAGCAGTGGAGGATGGAGTTCCTCTACACATGCGGTATTAGTTGAGTAGATGTTACTGTCCATAGTTTGCGGACCTCAATTAATATACAAATGTTTGCATTGATCTTAGTCCGTATAGATTGCACTGCATGATTTGTTTAGTTCTTTTACTGTTTGGACAAATGTTGGGTTGGTGATCGGACAGATTAACACATTGGAGCCACTGGAGTGCACAAAAATTTGCGGATAAATGAATGAATCACCAGAAATGTGCATTCAAAAAGTAAACATGGTCCATTTTTGTTTCACATTGACTGTACTTGTTGCATATTATCAAATGTTCAGTGACCTCTGATTCTTGTTCTTCTTCTTCTTCATTAACATCCTCTGGTTTCGCAGCCTTTGCCAAAGCCAGTGAATCCTCTTCCTCCTCCTCCAGGTCTACACTAGATATCCTCATGGCTGTGTACTTAAATGACTCTGAGAGAGACAGAAATGTAGAGAGACAGGACAAGAGAATGACAGAATAGAGAGGATATAGTGAATGTGAGCAGTGGTGCTTTCTCACGGCCAGCAAAGCCTTCTCTGCTGGCGTAACATCCATAATAAATACATATTTTTTCATCTTTTCATGGCATGAATAGCACTGAAGGCCTAGACTTAAAATGCAAGGGCCGCCACTGAGTGTGAGAGAATGACCACTAAAGAAATATCATAAAAAGATGGACAATATATTCCACGTACGATCCATATGGCAAATCATCTCTCGGAGGATGTCCTGAGGGGTTTTGTTATTGATGTCCACTTTAGCACAGCTGCAGGTGATGGCAAGCTCAGTGCTTTCCCAATCCATCAAAAACTGCTTCAGCTGCAAACTTAAGGCATCCATCTCCGGGCCGTCAGGATAACCTTTTTCCCACACCTTTGGTAGCACCATCACTGTACACCCAAACATATGCAGATATGCACATAGACACATTATCAAAACATGAAATCAGAACTGACAACAAAGGAAAAAAGAGTGTTGAAGGAAAAAATTACTCTGTGGATATACTGTACATTAGATAATAAGATTACTCACCCTCATCATTTAATGCAACTGAGTCTAAAGTTTTGCCTATGTCAGACTTATCAGAACCCTCTGCAAAAACGTATAAATTACTAATTAAACACATAATCATGGAATCTACAAGACACTTTTTGCTTTAGTTTTGATATAAAGAAGTGTTCACACTGACAGCAATTTGCAGCCAAAAAGCAATATTAATTGCCCCCTTTTTATTAAGTGAAAATAATGGGGCATTTTCAGGTGCATTCTTTACCTTTATGAGAACATAGTTTTAAACTACTAAAGACTAGAATAGAAAATTACGAAATATATTAAGTGTTTTGGGGGAAGATGGGGTAAGATGACGCACACCCTCACTTTTAAATGACCTCTTAACCATAGATGTCACTAAATCTCATCTCAACATATTTATTGAATGGTTATGCTTTTAACAATCTGAACTTCAACATTTGTGAGATTTATACCTTCTAAACAGTTTTGAGGTTAAATTATCCCCATGGTTAATAGCCCTGCTAAAAAAACAGCATTGCTGGTCACCAGCTTAAGTGTTTTGTGTGCTGGTCCCCAGCATGGCATCATGGAGTGCTGGTGACCCTACCAGGCTTTTTAATTAGCTAAGCCAGCTTCTCCTGAAAGACCATGCTGCTCAACCAACTTCACCAGTTGGGGTTTGCTGGTGAAAAGCATTTCTTTGACTAGGATTCTGTTTTTGTTATTTGACCATCATTATTCAATTACTCAGCAATAGTAAATGTTCAAAAAGCATCAATTTACATAGAATAATTGATTTAGTATTTTACATATAAATAATAAAACACATGTTCATATATCACATGTATTTTATATATTCTGCAAAAGTGAGACTTTTGGATTTTTTTGCCCCAGGTATGTCATCTTACCCCAAGTTGTAAATGCTGTTCTTAAGGGGGTAACTTCCCCATAACAAAATTGAATTGCTGCCAATGTGAACACCCTTAAGTGTCTGTTCATATGTGAGAGGTTGAGTAAGAGTACCATTTGGCTCCTCAAGCAATGTCTCTAGTTTTGTCTGAGTGTCAGTAGGCTGTGAACCCTTTACTGAGTCCTCATTTTGTTTCCTAAAAAAAAAAATACACCAAGAAAACAATGCTGAAGGCTATTTTTCACCTCAATTTTTAGTTATGTAACTTTCCTACATGACATTATGAGAAGGTTAAGCATTGTTTTCAATTTAACCACAAGTTTCATGTATGCTTTTTATATATGTTTACTGAAACTGTGCCCTGATGCTATACACTCACAATGTCTCATGACTGTTTTGTGTCTTCTGCTGTTTTCGTTCTTCTCGTAGGCGAGCCAGCACAGCTCGATCCACCGCTTCCTTATCCCGTTCATACATCCTGGTTAGTACGGTCCTTCCTTCAATAAACAATATATGACCATCACAACTAAAGGCACCTTTCCACCATCAGGCAGAGTGGTTCTCATTGTGGATCCATGCAGTTCTGTACCAATCCAGAGTTTTGGCATGGTTAAGGTTTCTTTTTTCACAGTGGTGATGCAAAATCAGGACTAGAGAAGACTGACTGAGTAAGTGACCAATCATCAAGGCTGGTTATCTATGGTTATCTATATGGGGGGGGGGGGGGTGTTCTCTAGGTTGTCAGAAGTTTCTGGGGGCAGCCCAACTTGAGCTGGCCAGCCAATCATGATTTGCAACATCACTACATCCGTTACACCAGAAATGTTCTCTGTCCTGATGGAGAGCTAACCATACTGAGAATTCCAGGCCGGAAGTCGTTTGTTAACGTACTGTACAGAACTGTACTCAAGTGGAAATGCTACTGGAACCAATACTTGCCTCTTGCTACTGGAACTGAACTGCTCAGCCTGATGTTGGCATAAACAACCACAAAAGGTTAAACAAATCTTTCAGAGTTGATGGAAAATAACCAAGTTTCAGTCTATTAATGATTGTAGTCTGTACTGTATTGAAGTTCAGGACTAAAAATAACAAAAGTTGAATTCTTTGCTAGTTAGTGTGCATGCAAAAACGTGTGTGAGTGAGTATATCTTTCCCTCACCCTCTCCAACATTGTCTTGCAGACAGAATAGGACTTCAGGCATTATAGCATTATGTAGCTCCTCAATGGTGATCAGCTGTGATCTGGTGCTGGGGACGTTGTCTAGTATCCAACCTTTTTTTAATTCAGCATCCTCATCTGCAGCCTCAATCTAACAACCCACAAATGTGAAGAACACATATATTCTAAAACATAACATTGATCTGTGTAAAGTATGGGAAATTGGCTATAATGTTTCATAAATGGTTTAGGGAGGTGGTCTACCTCTCTTATGTGCTTCTCCAGGGCCTCTAAATAAAGCTCCTGTGGAGCTGTGGCAGGAGACTGTTCTGCCACCTTTATGGCTTCTTCTACAAGAGCTTGAACATCTGGGTGATCTTCTGTCACCTCTATTAAAAAAGTAAAAAAGACTCATCAGCAAATCAGTGTAGCAACATTTATCATCTACGCTTGCCCAACAGTTACTATTATGAATTCTTCTTTTTTAATGAGACCAGAAGAAATGTAACAGTCCTGAGTATAGTTGGCAGTACAGTTGGGAGTATAGTTTAAAGTGGTATTTAAAGTGAAAATGTTTAACTATGTAACTTTCTCACTTATTTCACCGACTGGGTGGGTATCTGCAGAAAATAAAGTGAGCGATAATGGTTAACAATATGTTAAAACAGAGTTGAACAAACTGACACTATTCATAGATTTCTCAAGACATACACTATGCTATTAATGTCACTGATTAGGACAAAGTGGTGTAAAGTGCATGTTGGCTGTGGATTGCCCTTACCTGAGTAAGTTTCATCAGACTCATCCTCATTGGCTTCCATATTACCTACAGTGCAAAAATGGAAAAATACTATATTTTATATTAGAGATAGACTTGAAATCTCAGCCAAGGCAATTAATTGGCTGATTTTTTTAAATTTCGAGATTGTCGACTTCAGCTGATAAATTTGTCTGCTTAGATTGTTACCAGAAGTGTTACCGCCCCCTTTTGCCAGTTCTAAAATCTACCAACAGCCTGGTTAAAAACTATTTCTGTTTTATTTTTTTGCTCATTTGCTGTCATTAAATGTAAATATGTAGCTTACATATCAGCAATTTGTATAGGCAGCAACGGAAAAAAACATAACGATTGGCCACTATTTCATATGTAAATATATTTATAAGTCTGCTACAAGTTTCTAATTCTCTCAGCTTTTAACAATGCAACACATGATAAACTGTATATAAGTTTGTGAGTTTTTAAATTTGCATGGAGCCTGTTTTCTTCCTTGAATTTGCATGAAGCACAAAGCCTTCATTATCAATGCCTAGTGTCAAAAAAGTCAGTTACTGGAAACTGCAGGTCATTGCTGTCTAACCTGATGCTTTAGCTTCAAGCTCCATCTTGACCCTGACCTTCTCCAGGGCTGCAATTGTGGCATCGTGATGCACTTTTTCCAGCATGTCCTGTCTGAATGTAGCCAAGGTATGCTCCATCATTGCTTTTACATCTACCACTACAGCTCCATAATGCTTAGCTAGTAGTGCACACATTGTGCTCTTTCCTGAGCATGGTGGCCCGATCACAGACACCCTACATGGCAGGCAGGGCATGGGCGGCAGCAGGTAGGGCCAAGGGTTTTTCATGAATTTCTGCAAAGCTTCCAGAGAGGACAGGATGTACATCTTATCCATGAATCTAATGGGGAGGAAAACTTAAAATGTATAAATAATCCTCACAATAAATGCATTTTTATTCCTTTTTTTATCTCTCCCCTTTTCTCCACAATTTGGCATGCCCAAATCCCACCTCAATCTGGGTAGCGGAGGACGAGTCTCAGCATCTGAGACAGTCAATTCACGCATCTTATTACGTGGCTTGTTGAGCACGTTACCGCAGAGACCTAGCATGTGTGGAGGCTTCACGCTATTCTCACACAACATCGCACAACACGCCACTCACCACACCAAGAGCGAGAATCACATTATAGCGACCACAAGGAGCTTAACCCAATGTGACTCTACCCACCATAGCAACTGGGCCAATTAGTTGCTTAGAAAGCCTGACTGGAGTCACTGGCCCTGGATTCCAACTTGTGACTCCAGGTGTGTTAGTCAGCGTCTAGCTGAGCTACCCAGCCCCTCATATTAAATTCCTGAAATATTTTCCTTTTAGATAAATTCGTTTTTTACTAACCCAACAGCGAATTCAAGCCTGCCCTTGATGACCCTGCCCTCTTTGAGCGCCACAGGGCAGGTAGTGGACCATCGGCTTCTTCGCCAACGAAAGCCTGGTGCGACGATCTTACAAGAGGACAGAGTTCGAAATAGCTCCTCCTATAAGAACAGATATGGAAATGAGAGATATAATAAGCTTTTTTTTATTAAAGAGATTGTTCACCCAAAATTTTTTATTCTCTCATCATTTACACACACTAATGCCATCCCTGATGTGTATGACTTTCTTTCTTTTGCAGAAAACAAATGAAGATTTTTATGCTGTAAGAATATCTCAGATCTATAAGCCCATACAGCACAAGTGAATGGTGGCCAAAACTTTGAATCTCCAAAAATAAAAAAAGGCAGCATAAAACTAATCCTCGATATTTTTCGAATGTTGAACCATTATGTTAGGTGTGGGTGAGAAACAGGTAAATATTTAAGTCCATTTGTACTATAAATCTCCAATTCACTTTCACTTGTTCATTTCAGCACCTACTGGTCGAGGCTGGCCAAAGGTGGAGATTTATAGTTAAAAAGGACTTAAATATTGATCTAACCTATCATTTCTAGCATATCTTCCTAACATATCGCTTCAGAAGACCTGAATTTAACCACTGGAGTCGTATGGATTACTTTTATGCTGTCTTTATGTGATTTTTGGAGATAAAAAGTTCTGGCCACCATTAACTTGCATTGTATCGACCTACAGAGCTGAGATATTCTTCTAAAAATCTTAATTTGTGTTCCGCAGAAGAAACAAAGTCATATTAATCATGAGGGTGAGTAAATAATGAGAGAATTTTCATTTTTGGGTAAACTATCCCTTTAAAGTTCCTATGAATTAATCAGGTCAGAATAAGGTTTATAGTATCTGACCATTTCCATCTGATCAGAAAACTCTGTGTCCTCTATCGTCAAATGCACAGGCAAAGCTGCACGCTTCACAGCCATGGACTCCAAACGAGACATCACTGACTGTAGACATTTACAGATAGTTGGGAAATTTCAGAACTTAAGTCATTACATTATACTGTATATCATATTATTTGAATGCTTTACTGATATACATTATAGCATTAAGCATTATAGCCTTGACAGAGGTCACACACCACATAGAGCTCCTCTGGGTCTTTGTTTCCATCCAGCTCAAATAAGTACGGGGGATTATGGTCCGCCATGTAATCCTTCAAATAAAACAAGTGTAAATCCTCTAAATATTTGTTTCGGTAATAATGTACGCAGGTGTGCAATAAAGACCATTACCTCTAGAGGCTTGAGCATGGTGTCCTTATAGAGTATGATCCTGCTGTTGACGTTTTCTGGATAATTCTCTCTCACTCTTATTAGCTGTTTGAGCATGTCTTTCTGGAGCTGTATCTCTTCGGTCTTAAACACAGATACAAACACTGTGCACACGTATCAATTGTGTTTATCCATTTGTAAACTGCACTTTAAAATTTGGCAATGCTGATCTTTCCAGGAACATGAAAAATAAGTTTATCGACATAGCAGTTACAGAACACCAACTTACTGTATATTTATAAAGTCGCTTGTTAAGTTGATGTATATTTATGAAGTTATACAATTGTCTAATAACAATGACAATAATGAACTGAACTCAATTCCCACTTTTGTCATTCATTCTAAGTATTACCAAAGACATCATGTTGGACATTCATAGCTCTTTACCTCTTCCTCCAGATCCTCCAGATCCTCCCCTTCCTCATCCTCTATGTTGCTACTTTTCATGGGTGACTCTTTCTTCACAGGGTCCCATTTCTCCCTCTGGAACACAAGGCCTGTCTCAGGATGTTGACGCTCCCCTGACAGCCTTTGAATCAGGTCCCTGTCTGGACACTGTACACAATCCCATACAAAACCACACACACACTCTGAAAGCCGCTAACTTAACATTTATTTACTTACCATTTATGTAACAACAGCACACAACTTCTCACATTTAGGTGTAATAATAATATAACAATGTGGTCAAATATATCCAAAGTAAGTATCAGTGGAGTATAGGCAATTTTGGGTAAGTTACTCAAAGAAAGTAATCAACTAAAAATTACTAATTATTTCTCTATAATTTTAATAAGATAACTTTATTATGTCATTGGAAAAGTAATCACTTTACTTATTACTTTACTTTTAAGTTACTTTCTGAAACACTTGTCACAGAAAAAAAAAGTATTTTGTGCTCAACGAATTCAAAACATTGAGCCTGTTACCATGCACACCAATACTCTGATTACTCACAAAAATCATGAAATCTGTGTATACGTGAAATTTGAAATAATTGCGCTATTCTCTGCTTTTGACATCAAACGTGAAGAGGAATGCGCACAACACGTGGACATTGGATAAGCTGTTAAGAATGCTGGTTAAGGTGTTTACATGCAACACGAAATTGGGGTAATTGGCAAGAATGTACCCTTATCGATCAGTTTATTCTTATGCAGTTTGTGGCTTTTAAGGAAAGCTGTTTAATGCATTTACATCACCACACAGTTTGTTGGCCTAATAAGCACAATCAGTGTAATAATGTGTATGTTAACATGCTCAATGTCTATATTTCCTCCTTGTTCATTGTCGCATGCAGGCTATACACTAGTTTCTCCCTTAGTTAGTTTTATTGACCCTTCAGCTGTCAATAAAATATACATATTATCATAATTCATGTTTTAAATGTGTTTTAAATAAAAAAATTTTTTTAAATATGAGTAACCCAAGTAATGTACTTGTAATTAACATAATTGAAAGTCAGCAAATGTAATCTGGTTACAATAATTGCTATGTAATCATTACACTACTGTTTTACTTAAAATTACTTAGATTACTGTAACTGGTAACACTTTCCAATGACGTTTCATTTGTTAACATTAGGTATCATGAACATATAATTAACTATATATTTTTTCAGCATTTATTAATCTTTGTTAATGTTAGTTAATCAAAATAAAATTGTTCATTGTTAGTTCATGTTAGTACATAGCGCATTAACTAATGTTAACAAATACAACTTGTGAATTTAATTTGTTTTTAACATATGATAAAATTAACTTTAATAAATAATTTAATAATAAAAAGATTAATGTGGCAGGGCGGAGGGCGGGGCCGGGTCGTGATCATACACACCCGGTCCCTTATCAGGCTAATCAAGCCTTCGAGAGGGATAAAGGCCGACTGCGGAGGATTGTGCTGGAGAGAGAGATAGTTTACGGACATGTCCGTCATGTGTGTATGATCACAACCTGGCCCCGTCCTCCACCCTGCCACAATTAATAAATGCTGTGTAAGTATTGTTCATTGTTAGTTCATGTCAATTAATGTTGTTAACTAATGTTTACAAATGGAACATTATTGTTAAGCGTTACCCTGTAACTAATTACTTATTCAGATTACACCCAACACCGAGTATAGATTAATATAGATAGTATAAAGATTAAGAAAAGGGCTACCTTGATGTTGATGATGAAGTCTGGTGACATTCTAAGGTTTTTAATCAGGTCAATTTGCTCCTGAATTTTCAGGTACTCCTCTGACATTGAAGGCAAACAGGCCAGGACATAACCTGTTAAGCAACAGGTTTCAAAACAAGGCATGTGAACTAAAATCCAAATAACATGGTTTTACAATATGTTTGTTGATATGAAGAACTTTGTCTTCAATGACCATTTAAACAAGCCGGTGGAATTAAAACAACAAAGACAAAATATAAAAAATTAAAAAGTTACAAAAAAATACGTTTGGGTTATTTAAGCCTTGTCACAGCCTTACCATAGTGTTCAACATCAGATGAATTGAGCCGATCAACAATTAACTTGACGACCATCTCTTCAGGAACTGTTTTCCCTTCAGCCAATATATTAAAGAGCTGAAACAACAACAACAACAACAATAAAATATCTCATTTGACACAACTGGCCATATATTTGACTGCCATACAAAACAACAACGCACCTGGATACCTTGTTCTGTCCCGTTGTTGATGTGGCTGTTAAGAAGATCTGTATCTAAGCAGAGTGAAAGAATAAACATGCTTAACAGAAAGTTATTTTCAAATGTTGGCAATGTTGTTTCAAAGGCACCTGACCAAACTTACCATCAATGAGGACACAATTCCAACTCATGGCTAATTTTCTAGCAAGAGTCGATTTGCCAACACCCTGAAAATAATACAGAAAGCCACATCATGAAATAGGCTACTGTTTGCTTGGGTTTTTTGTTGTTTTTTTGTTGTGCTGAGCAAGATGCGTGTTGGAAACTTACTGGTTTTCCAATGATGATAAAACACGTTGCTTTAGAGAACATAATATCTTTCTCTGCATCGTCCTCCATCAGTTTATCCACTAAAGGGAAGGTGGACGGATTCGGGACAGTGGATGACATTGTTAGGCGAGTTCTCTGTTACTGTAAAGCAGAAACACACAGAGCTGTAAATCTGTTTACAGCTATCAAAAAGGAACGGTCAGGTTCAGTATGAAATCATCGTTAATAATGATCTTGTATGAAGCTGCTTTACTAGTCATATCTTAATAATATATTTTAAGTGTCCATATGACGAACAATTTAATTATAAAGTTAGCTAAAGCTGAGTTTTATAAGATAACTAATATTTTGACAAACGCGCGGTATCAAGTGAACTATTTTTCCAAATTTCCTTTTCTAAACCTATTAGAAATGTATTTACAGTCACTAAATATCCAATTTATTTATTAATTGACTACTCACTTCAATAGACTTCGACCACAGGCGGTAACCTCTATATCTAGTCGCACTTCAAACGTTGAACAGTTGTCATGGCAACTCGCCGACAACAGTAGCCTATTGTTCAGGCAGCATAGAAACGTTTACATATTTGAGGCTCTTTTTTATTTTTTTTTAGTGGTGATCACATCACAAAATTGTTTATAATTTATTATATTAGATAGATTATTTGGCGAAATAAAATTTCAGAATTGTTTTCCTGCCTGCTTAAATTTGCACTTATTCAATTTGAGCACCAGAGGTCAGTGTTAAGTTTCCAGTGTTGAGCTGAATGACAATTTACTTGCCATTTTTAAAACGCAATGTATTGTGTTTAAAAGTACCCACGCAAACACATACACACACTGGAAATTAAACCCAAAATCACAGAGGGACACTAAAACATTATGTTTTTGTTTTGAGAATTTGAGAGGGGGTGACCTCAATATCCCAGAAACTAGAAGCAAACACCATAAAAACAACTGAGGAACAAATTTAAGCAGCAAAGGGACATGCAACAATGAAAACATAAACTGGTTACCAATTAATGGTGGATTATGCCCTTGAAAAAGATAACGCAGAACATGCCCTGAGGACACTTTTCTGAGACATATAACAAGCTGCTTCCTCATTCCTCCTTTTAAAAGTGTATGTAAGAAGTGGGCGCTGCCTGATGACTATCTCATGAGCCCTTTGTATGCAACACTTGAGGTGTAGGTAGAGCTGGGTAAAGATCTATTGCCTTCTACTAAAAATATATTTTTTTTTTAGTTTTAATATTTAAAATGTTTTAACAGTGTATGTTGTATCTCTCTCCCTCAGTTTGGTATGTTGAACATGCACTATTTCTTTATTGACCATCATTGGCTGTTGGCTGATAAGAGACTTCTGTGGTATCAGACTGCCTCATAAACCACAAACCCATGTTAGCTAAACAATTAAGGGGGATGGTTTTAAAAGTAAGTTTTTCTCGTGAAAATATAAAAAATAAATAAATAAATAACAGTGGCATATTTTTAGTGCTGGCTTAGGGGTCATTCCCACCGAACACGCACCTGTGCTATTTTTGAACTGATTTTCTATGTAAACATGTGCTGCAGCAACGTTTGTTTTAGCGTCTTTCGTAGGAGTGCCGTGTTACGGGTGCACTCAGTAACATTTTCCTCACAAAAAAGTTTTACTCCTAAAGAAATTAATTGTAATTTAGAAACATATTTATAAAATCATGACCACTCACGGACAGTAACCCTATAAATGCTGTTTTATGGTAGCCTACATGGAGAGGGTCCGCTCATGAGGGCTGCCAAGTTTGGATCACATTACCAGCCAAATACTACTCACTTAATCTCAGTAACAGCCCTGCTATTGGAATCTAATACACATGGGTTAAATAAATAAATTAACGTGTTTTTAGTTTTTATATTTTGTATTATTATTATTAGCGCAAGGACGCATTCAGTGTGAACGTGACAGGCTGTAACAAACTAAAGCTACTATCTCATTACTATTGTGATTATTATTATTTCCCAAATAAATTATAATATGATGTGTCACCAAGGCCATTGTAGATTATTTTATATTTCACATCTTTACGTTATGTTTTTGAGATTTACAGTGGACTAAAAACAGTCATCTATACAAATATTACCATCGACTACCACAAAGGACGACATGTCCAAAAAATAAAAAAATTAAAAACGTGTAACCGGCCAAATATAGCAAGTCTAGTATATCGAGTTGTTTTTAGAGAGTGACGGTAGGCTGGTAAAATCGATGGCTTAGATAAGATCCAAACAATTCCAGTGCCTGCAGGGGAGGGACACGCAATGCAACAAAGAAACACACTGT
This sequence comes from Xyrauchen texanus, assembly GCF_025860055.1. Lineage (NCBI taxonomy): Eukaryota > Metazoa > Chordata > Actinopteri > Cypriniformes > Catostomidae > Xyrauchen > Xyrauchen texanus. Next base: position 29,525,453 of record NC_068305.1, on the reverse strand, counting down.
GTTAGTAAAGAGAGACATCATTCAGACTTATTCTTTCCTGCCCCTCGGCTTCATTTACTCCAAAAAAATAAGAAAAGTTATACAGTTAAGAAAACCAAGTGCGTAATTTCTTGACATATATTTTTTTCACTGTAACTTTGTACCAGGGCGGAAGACGCCTTTATGAGCGCGTGGGTGACAACCTTTGATTTTATACTTTTGGCACTACCACGAGGAAAGCCGTTGACGATTCCTCAGGATAAGACACAAAACAACCTTATATCGTGTGTGCATAAAGTCTTTGACTTCTAAGGAACTCAATAACACAGAGCTGGTGAGTTTTGAAGTGCGTTACCTGCCTGTCTCATTGAGTTACAGCAGGCAGTGACCAGTTTATTCGGACTTTTGAAGTCCCTTAAAAGCGGCGTACAGTCTGATGTCTACCGGGACCTCAACAACACCGAGCTGCCGCAATGTCAACCGGAGCAGGAAAGAGACTAGAAGCACGGGTGAGAAAGTTGGAGTCACTGATCAAGGACCAACAATCACCGCTGAATATGGAGAGTTTACTGGTAAGGCTGTGAAGTGTCATAATGGCATGATATTAAAAAAGTAGTATTTTTTGAAACTGGAAAAAAAAATTCTCTCTCACATTATCTGTAAAGTTTTGCTGTGATGTGACGTTTAATCACATTGACACGGTAGGCTACATTAACCTTTTAAGCAATAATTATTATTATTATTATTATTTTCAATAAATAAAGGGACACCAGATGGTGGGCGCTAGGCCCTGTATGATACAGATGAACAGTAAACACCTGTTGTACTTTTCTTTATTATAATTCAAATGAACTAAATGGGCCCCCATGGCCATTGCAGATGGTGTTTATAAAGATTGCTTTTTAAAAAATATATATTTCTTAAATATTAAATTAATAGTTAACCCAAAAATGAAAATTCTGTCATTTAATCATTTACCAAGGCTCATATCGTTCCAAACCTATATGACATTTTTTTAAAGAACATCCTGGCTGTTCTTTTCTGTATAATGAAGGTGAATTGAGGGGGGACACCTTGAGTGGTCCATACAACTTATGCGCTTTATTCCAAGTCTTCCGAAGTCATATGATAACTTTGTGTTTCAAACTGACCAAAATGGAAGTCATTATTCACAGAAAAGTCTCCCCTCCGCTGAAGTGGAGTGTGGAATTTTCTACAAAAATGGTGCATTGATGCAATTTGATGCCAAAAAATCTGGTTGAGTTCAGAATGTCATACTACCATACTATTACGATTCCTTGCATATCGATATACAACAGAAATAGTATGGTAGTGTGCCAGTCTGAACACAGCCTATAGGTTCCTGTGTATCTCATTACATTACTCTGCAGCATGTCCAATGATTCCATATTTAAGGGTGCACTTGTGGTGATTGAGAATTTTGGGGAACTATTCCTTTAAATCCACCCAACCAAATATTTAATTAACGACCATAAAAATACCACAAAATTGGCACGTTTGAAAAGGTCTTCATATGCAAACAAGCTGTACAACACTAAACAGAAGCGCATTACGTATTGAGAGTGTAAACAAATGAGTGGATTTTTGTCCCAGAGGATTATGCTGATTTTCCAGTATCTTATCTCTCGTCAGTGTGTTGTGAACACACCCTCCTACACAGTAATGTGGTCCTCTTTTAATTAACTTATTTCCCCCATATACAGCATGTTGTGTGCCTGTGAACATGTACTGTATATTGACCAGGCCTAAAGCATCAGGCCTTGTATGCCATTAGTACACCCATATCATTAGAGGGCAGGAAGTAGCTTAAAAAAATGTATAGACACCTTACAGCTTCATTCAATCTAATTGGTTGAGGATGAAATGTGAGGACTTGCCGAGCAAGCTTAACAGGGTAAGAATGACTACAATTACCAATCATCCTCCTCTGTAGAACCCCCCCCTCAAGATTGAGAGTGGCAACAAGATTTAACAAGATTGAGCGTGGCAACTCCCTGTGTTTTCTGGACATAATATAGCAAAATAAATGAAATATGTCACAAATAGCTGCCTATTATTAATTAATCATTTAGCCAATGCTTTTACCCAAAGTGATTTGCAATACTGGTTGGAATGCTCATACAAACAGAGCAATGTTTTGATAGTGCCATGGAGCCACAGTGTTGAGACTTCACCTTTAAACTCATTGTTCATATGCACATTCACACACTATGATTCCTCTAATGGAGTGTTATATGGTAGCATTGCATGCTTAACTGTTCCGTTAATGGAAAATGATAGCTATTTATGAACAAGCGCTGGAGGTATTGTTGAGTGTATTTTTGTTGTGTGAGCAAGTGTGCACCAAACTCTGACTATGGGAGGCCCAGGGAAAGACCTAACTAAATCCCCGCTGCTTCATTCCACAGCAGGTTTACATAGACAACCTCTACTGCTTGGCCATGCATACTAAGTCAGCTCTCAGTAACAGAGTTTAACATAGGAAAGTTTAACGAGGAACTTCCTGTTCACTCTTTTCGATATAATGAATATAAAATGATGAGTGGGGTAGCCAAGCTCCAAAATTACACATGTCACCATAAAAGTGGTCCGTATGACTTGGGCATTATATTCCAAGTCTTCTGAAGCCGTACATTAGCTTTGTATGAGGAACAGATAAAAACTTTAAAGAATAGTTCACCCAAAAGCAAAAAATCGCATTATTTACTCACCCTCATGCCATCCCAGATGTATATTACTTTCTTTCTTCTCCAGAACACAAGTTAAGATTTTTAGAAGAATATCTCAGCTCTGTAGGTCCATATAATGTCAGTGTTCATTTTGGTTTGTTTTCACCCAAAACTGATTGGATCGCTTCAGAAGACACAAATCAAACGACTGGAGTGATATGGATTACTTTTATGCTGCCTTTTATGTAATATTTGGAGCTTCAAAGTTTTTGGTCATCATTCACTTGCATTGCATGGACCTACAGAGCTGAGATTTTCTTTTCAAAATTTGTATTTGTGTTCTGCAGAAGAAAGAAAGTCCTACACATCTAGGACGGAATGAGGGTGAGTAAATTATGAGACAATTTTCTTTTTTGGGTGAACTATTGCTTTAAGTTGTTATTCACTGAAAATCTTGACATTTTCCCTTGCTGTCCTTGGTTCATTTTTGAGACTAGAGAAGTGGCAATGTCCGTTTTGTGAATGATTTGTACTTTTTAGTTCTTTTCAATGAATTAGTTGAACCAGCTCACATAACTGGTCTGAATGATTCGTTCAGAAATTGGACTGATCTGGCTCTGGATTTCAGCTCACTGATTCCATGATTGTATTGGTGAACAGCCCTCTGGAAAGGAGGATTATTAATACATTCATACTGTCTATTTTTTACATAAAGCAATTTTATGACTACAGATGACTGAAATATAGAGCATAAACCATAAACTTTCGCTTTAAATAGTCCTCATTCACTTTCATTATATGGAAAGGAGAGGCCATGAAATTGTTCAAAAATACACCTTTGGTGTAGTACAGAAATAAAAAAGAAAAGAAAGTCACATGCTTGGAGCGACATAAGGGTGAGTATGATGACCGAATGTTCAATTTGTGTTTTTCTCCTCGTTCATCCAGAGATTTAGGCTTCATCATTGTCTTCCATTTCTGACTCTTCCAAAGTCAGACACAGCTCCATTTTAGTAAATTATGTCAACATCACCACACAATGCTGTTACTGAAGTCATGTAGTGTGGAGTTTGTTTCATAGTAATGTTTGTGATACAACTGAACTGCTTAAAACATCCTAATAATCCTTCCTCATTATAAGTGCACTTCATGACTAATGATATTTTATTAGCGTCACTATATTGAATGCATAGCCATATTGTCCTGCTTCTCCCTCCATTGTGACCAATGGGAAATGTCACACAGGAAGCTGAGGTCACATCCTTCAATTGAGCAGAAAGATAGTTGGCTCCAGCACACTAAGTGGTCACTGCTTCCTTTAAGTGTGTGTGTGTGTGTGTGTGTGTGTGTGTGTGTGTGTGTGTGTTTGCATTTTTAAACATATTGTGGGCTGACTCAGGACAAGGAAAACAAGATTTTGTCATTGTATATTGTGTGTGTGTGTGTTTTTCGGTGAGTGTTTTTTTATTTGCGCACGAGATGTGCAGTGTACAGTGGATGGGACAACCAGTTTTGTGTTACAGAAGAAATCCCTGTGTGAGTGTGTGTGTGTAACTATAACAATGTTCAAAACATCCGACAAAACCAAATATTTAGGTTTACAAGGCATAAAAACACATGTACATGATCAACATACATGATATTTTGTTACAACGCAGCACTGGCCCAAAAGGGAAGTGACAGTTCCATCTACTGGCCTGAAACACTCACGCTGGCCCCCCCGGGCCATCCTTATCGTTGAGCCCTGGATTAGCTGTATGTTTTATTTCAGCTCCAGCAAAATACAATTGTTAAACTTTTATGCTGGGCCTGAGACTGATGTTGGTTAGATGATGGGCAAATGGAAGTGTCTAGGTGGGGAATGTTAGGGGGGATGGGGTCTATGTGTGGTAGAGTCTGGTTTTGTATGTATTTTTAGCTCTGCTGTGTCACTGTGTGTATTCAGGGAATATGTAAGGACATTTTAGGACATTTAGTTTTATTCACACCATTCTCATTTTATATTACTCTCTCTGAGACTGCCTCTAAAAGAGAACTTTACAGGCATAATCCCACTTTTAAATCTCATTTTTGGTTAATGTCCAATGTTAAATGACACAACAGGGTTGTCTGTAAGGGTAAGCTTAGTTCTGGGCTTAAAGGATATAATAAATGCTCAGGAGTAAATTTTTACTGTGTGTATTAAGAAGAAAGTCCATTGTATGTAACTGAGTTCAAAATAACTATTTACAGTATTACATTTTATTTTTTTATTCTTATTGTTCTTGTCCTCTGCAGGATTCAGTAACCGCTCTGGCCCTTGATCTAAACCATCCTGCACTGAGAAAGAACAAAAATATTGATGCCTTCTTAAACCGATGTAAGTCTGTCTTAAAGTTAGAAATGTTACTGTACTAGAAATATGACTGTACTAGAAATATGACACAATTGTGATAATTATTTTTTTTTTTTTTTTTGTTGTATTAACAAAATGTGTGATAGACTTGTATAATGACTTGGTGCCTTACAGTTGAAGTCAGAAGTTTACATACACTTAGGTTGTATTAAATAAAACTAATTTTTTAACCACTCCACAGATTTCATAAAGATTTCATTCACATAAAACTATAGTTTTGTTAAGTGATTTAGGACATCTACTTTGTGCATGACATGAGTCATTTTTCCAACAATTTGTTTACAGACAGATAGATTTGCTTTTAATTGACTATATCACAATTCCAGTGGGTCAGAAGTTTACGTACACTAAGTTAACTGTGCCTTCAAGCAGCTTGGAAAATTCCAGAAAATGATGTCAAGCCTTTAGGCGATTAGCCAATTAGCTTCTGGTAGGCTAATTGGAGTCAATTTGAGGTGTACCTGTGGATGTATTTTAATGCCTACCTTCAAACTCAGTGCCTCTTTGCTTGACATCATGGTATATTCCAAATAAATCAGCCAAGACCTCAGAAAAAAATTGTGGACCTCCACAAGATTGGTTCATTCTTGGGAGCAATTTCCAAATGCCGAAAGGTACCACGTTAATCTGTACAAACAATAGTATGCAAGAATAAATGCCATGGAACCACGCAGCCATCATACCACTTAGGAAGGTGGTTCATTCTGTCTCTTAGGGATGAATGTAGTTTTGTGCGAAAAGTACAAATCAATCCCAGAACAAAAAAAAAGGACCTTGTGAAGATGCTGGAGGAAACAAGTAGACAAGTATCTATATCCACAGTAAAAGAGTGCTATATTGACATAACCTGAAAGGTTGCTCAGCAAGGAAGAATCCACTGCTCCAAAACCACAATTAAAAAAGCCAGACTACAGTTTGCAAGTGCACATGGGGACAAAGATCTTACTTTTTGGAGAAATGTCCTCTGGTTACTGTTAAAAAATGTTACTGTTTGGCCATAATGACCATCATTATGTTTGGTGGAAAAAGGGTTATGCTTGTAAGCCAAAGAACACCATAAAAACTGTGAAGCATAGGGGTGCAGCATCATGTTGTGGGGGTGGTTTGTTGCGCGGGTCCGGTGCACTTCACAAAATAGATGGCATCATGAGGAAGGAAAATGATGTGGATATATTGAAGCAACATCTGAAGACATCAGATAAAACTTAAAGCTCGATCGCAAATGTGTCTTCCAAATGGACAATGACCCCAAGCATACCTACAAAGTTGTGGCAAAATAGCTTAAGGACAACAAAGTCAAGGTATTGGAGTGGCCATCATAAAGCCCTGACCTCAATCTGTGGGCAGAACTTCAAAAGCATGTGTGAGCAAGCTGGCCTTCAAACCTGACTTGTTACACCAATTCTGTCTGGAGGAATGGTTCAATATTCCAGCAGCTTATTGTGAGAAGACATTTGACCCAAGTTAAACAATTTAAAGGCAATGTTACCAAATACTAACAAAGTGTATGTAAACTTCTGACTCCCTGGGAATGTGATGAAAGAAATAAAAGCTGAAATACATTTTTCTCTCTACTAATATTCTGACATTTCACATTCTTAAAACAAAGTAGTGATCCTTACTGAGTCAATAGAGGGAATGTTTTCTACAATTAAATACTGAATTTAAATGTATTTTGTTAAGGTGTATGTAAACTTCTGACTTCAACTGTATTATATAGCTATCTAGCTTTTCCTTTTTTTCGTTTTTTTTTTTTAAAGAAAAGAATAGTGATAGATTGATATATCATCTACATATCGAGATATACAGGTGAAACTCAAAAAATTAGAATATCGTGCAAAAGTTCATTAATTTCAGTAATTGAACTTAAAAGGTGAAACTAATATATTATATAGACTCATTACAAGCAAAGTACGATATTTCAAGCCTTTATTTGATATAATTTTGATGATTATGGCTTACAGCTTATGAAAACCCCAAATTCAGAATCTCAGAAAATTAGAATATTGTGAAAAGGTTCAGTATTGTAGGCTCAAAGTGTCACACTCTAATCAGCTAAACACCTGCAAAGGGTTCCTGAGCCTTTAAATGGTCTCTCAGTCTGGTTCAGTTGAATTCACAATCATGGGGAAGACTGCTGACCAGACAGTTGTGCAGAAAACCATCATTGACACCCTCCACAAGGAGGGAAAGCCTCAAAAGGTAATTGCAAAAGAGGTTGGATGTTCTCAAAGTGCTGTATCAAAGCACATTAATAGAAAGTTAAGTGGAAGGGAAAAGTGGGGAAGAAAAAGGTGCACAAGCAGCAGGGATGACCGTAGCCTGGAGAGGATTGTCAGGAAAAGGCCATTCAAATGTGTGGGGAGCTTCACAAGGAGTGGACTGAGGCTGGAGTTACTGCATCAAGAGCCACCACACACAGACGGGTCCTGGACATGGGCTTCAAATGTCAAACGTCTTACCTGGGCTAAAGAAAAAAAGAACTGGTCTGTTGCTCAGTGGTCCAAAGTCCTCTTTTCTGATGAGAGCAAATTTTGCATCTCATTTGGAAACCAAGGTCCCAGAGTCTGGAGGAAGAATGGAGAGGCACACAATCCAAGATGCTTGAAGTCCAGTGTGAAGTTTCCACAGTCCGTGTTGGTTTGGGGAGCCATGTCATCGGCTGGTGTTGGTCCACTGTGCTTTATTAAGTCCAGAGTCAACGCAGCCGTCTACCGGGACATTTTAGAGCACTTCATGCTTCCTTCAGCAGACAAGCTTTATGGAGATGCTGACTTCATTTTCCAGCAGGACTTGGCACCTGCCCACACTGCCAAAAGTACCAAAACCTGGTTCAATGACCATGGTATTACTGTGCTTGATTGGCCAGCAAACTCGCCTGACCTGAACCCCATAGAGAATCTATGGGGCATTACTAAGAGAAAGATGAGAGACATGAGACCAAACAATGCAGAAGAGCTGAAGGCCACTATTGAAGCATCTTGGTCTTCCATAACACCTCAGCAGTGCCACAGGCTGATAGCATCCATGCCACGCCGCATTGAGGCAGTAATTAATGCAAAAGGGGCCCAAACCAAGTACTGAGTACATATGCGTGATTATACTTTTCAGAGGGCCGACATTTCTGTATTTAAAATCCTTTTTTTTTATTGATTTCATGTAATATTCTAATTTTCTGAGATTCTGAAATTGGGGTTTTCATAAGCTGTAAGCCATAATCATAAAAATTATATCAAATAAAGGCTTGAAATAACGTACTTTGCTTGTAATGAGTCTATATAATATATTAGTTTCACCTTTTAAGTTGAATTACTGAAATTAATGAACTTTTGCACGATATTCTAATTTTTCGAGTTTCACCTGTATATATACACTGTAAATGTTTTTCGCATTAATATCTGAATGTATCACTGCATATCCAAGATCTGCTGGCAGCATTGTCAATGTGGAATAAACATTTTGTGTTTTTATACTTTTTTATGGTTTAAAATACGTCATTTTAATTAATTTCAGCTATTTTGTGTATGCCTAATGTGCTTTATAAAATTAAACCATATGATATAATTATTATATCGTAAATTATTGGTGTCTGCCATTGGAAATTATTAGTTGATCCCCCATTTTTTTTATTAAGGGGCATATTTTGCCTACTGGAATTTATTTTCAGGTGCATTTATAAAATATAAAAACTCACAGCATATAATCCATGTATGTTTCGATTGAAACTATTAATTTAAATATAAATGTAAAATTGATACTTTTTAGTAGATATTGATGCATTTCTTTTAGGGGTAAAAATTTGTGTGTGTAATTTGTGTATGTTTATTAAAAGTGAAACTGCGTTCTTGTAAGATGTGTTATTTAACATCTGTTATTTAACATCTGTAGATGAAAAGGCAGTTGGCCGCCTCAGGGAATTACAGGTTAAGCTGGATGATTTTGACAGAGTCCGACTGATTGGTCGTGGAGCTTTTGGCGCAGTGCAGCTGGTAAGTGTGCGTGTGCTGGGAGATACAGTCTTTGGCTATAACTGCGTCTGTGTGTATTTGATGCGAGACGTGAGAGTATTCCCATATCTGCCATTTGTCCTGACGCATAGCCTTTTGTCTGTGCTAATGCCTCTGCTTGTACGCACATGTTCTACCTGCTCTTACTTACCTGCAAAAACACTTACTAAACGCTTTTTAGTTCTGGTCTTATGCATGTAATATTTAAGTATTTAAGTATTCATTTGAAAGATGGCAAATGTTTATATAAATCTTTTGTTTTTTTAACAAAAATTAACTGCTAACATTGTATTATGGACCTCATGCAAAAAAAGAAAGATATGACCCCTCTAAAGCAGAAAGCATACAAGTGATTCACTCGTGGTCATAAGCATTAATGCACATAATTATAAGAAGCATTGCAAACTAACAACAAATTACAGAATGTGCCTTGTTTCAGTTATGGTATACATTGTAGTTTACATTGTATGTTTATATTGTTTATGTAGGTACGACATAAAGCCTCTCAACAAGTGTATGCCATGAAGCAGCTCAGCAAGTTTGAGATGGTCAAGCGCTCTGACTCCGCCTTCTTTTGGGAGGAGCGTGACATCATGGCATTCTCTAAGAGTCCTTGGATAGTGCAGGTGGGATTCTCTGTCATATGCATAACTGCAAACATACCTGAGGTGGGCCGTACAGTTTTTTTGTATCATGTAGTGTACAACATGAAAACAAAATTTAACATACATGACACACTTTAAGACAAAATATAAATAAATAAATGTATTAAAATTGATTGGCGGGTTTTAAAGCTTCATTGAAGCAATAAATAATAACATATGGAGGCTTCTTATTGTCTTTAAGTACTTAACTGCCACAAGGGCCTTTTTAGACCCCATGAAATCAAAATGGGTATGTCTGTTAGCCATCTAAATCATATTGTACTCCAAAAGTTGACCAAATTTAAGGGAAATTTACAAAGAAATTATTTACTTAACCTTATGCCTTCTTAAACTCTTTCTTCTTTGGAACACTAACAATTATTTTTTGAAGGATCTAGTGTGTTATTGTCCATACAATGCAAGTCAATAGGATCCCAATTGTCAAGCTTCAAAAGGTACATAATGGCAGCAAAGGTAATCCATACGACTCGAGTGGTTTAATTCACTTTATGATGCGTCACAAAATAATTTCATTTTTGTTAAGCAGAAGAAATTCATATAAGTTTGAGATGGCGTGAACTATGCCTTACATTTTGTCAACTTTATTAAACAGGCATTTAAAATGGTCTATTTCTTCCAGGAAAACTAAGCAAAAGTGTTGATGTTTAGCTTACTCTACACTACATATTTTTGTCCAATTAAGAATTGATTTTCTAGAATGAGAATGTCCTAATACCACCTTCAGCTGACTAGCAAGAGGAAAATCATGGTTCATTGCCGTGCCGTAACTAAAGCCTTTTGGCTATTAAAAATGTCAGCACGGAAATAAGCAGTGCTCGGCAAGGGATTTCATGGGGTCTTAAAACTGATCTCTGTATGAGAAAATAAACAGACTGAAAATACTGACTTCCGAGTGCGTACAATGAACTACAATATGAAAGTAAATATTCTCTCTTTGTCTATATAGCTGTGCTGTGCGTTCCAAGATGAGAAGCATCTATATTTGGTGATGGAGTTCATGCCTGGTGGAGACCTGGTGACTCTGACCAGCAACTATGACATCCCAGAGGAGTGGGCTAGGTTCTACACAGCAGAAGTGGTGCTTGCACTGGACGCTATCCATTCTCTGGGCTTCATCCATAGAGACATCAAACCAGACAACATGCTGCTAGACCGCAACGGGCACCTTAAACTCGCTGACTTTGGAACATGCATGAAGATGGACTCGGTGTGTTCTGGGTTGTGTGATAAGTGCAATCTGATTTGTCTGTTTGCATAAATGAGGAGAGATAAGCTACAGCCCAATTGTTAGACTATTCATAGTGTATGGTATGAAAGGTTAGGATTAGTGCTTCCCAAATAATAATTTATATAAAAATAAATAATAATAATAAATAAAAAATTGCCAAAGTTGATTCATGGTGTACTCTTTCTGGTGAACCTCTAAAGTGTGAGTTCATGAATCATTTTTCAGCTAATGTTTGGAGGGTTCTCTTTTTATTTGTGAGTTATCCTTGACCGATTATGTCTGATTATTGACAGATGGGGGAAGTGTTTAAGAAATGTGTTCGAAAATGTTTTAGGTAATGGTAGTTGTGAAGAAATTAGATTAGATACTGATGATAACACTCACAAGCAAATGCAAACACTGTGATAAATGGATCTGTGGTGTAAGGGATACTGTCTTGCTACATCAAAGTATGCTGATTGGGATGTAACTAAAATAATTCCCATGCTGTAAGAATCTGTCAACACTGCCATCCTGTGGAGAGTAGAGAAGATGTAGTGCAGCCTGAATTTTGCTTATGTTCCATTGGATTTATTAGGTGGTTTAAAAGCTGAAGTGTGTATTTTTTCTATTGTAATACTTTCTTCTAGTCCAGCTTAATATGCAGAGCCAGTTACAAGTAAGCTATTTGTAAACACTGTTGCTCTTTTAAAACATTTGTTTAGCTTCCTGACCAGCCCAACACAGCAACATCGGCTTAACAAATAACAAGATTTTATGTAGGACAGAAATTACACACTTTACTTTTTAATTCCTTTATTAAACACTGAATAAAATTTGTGTGCACAGATATTTATATTTATGTGTTAACATCTGTATGTGTGTTTAAGACTGGTATGGTCCGCTGTGACACTGCTGTCGGAACTCCTGATTACATTTCACCAGAGGTTCTGATGTCACAAGGAGGGACTGGTTACTACGGCCGCGAGTGTGACTGGTGGTCTGTGGGAGTTTTCATATATGAGCTGCTAGTCGGTGAGTAGCGCCAACTTCCTCTGTATTCTCTTCTGCCTTGTCCTTTAACTGTTCTCTCCATCCAATTTATTTATTCTTCTGTCAATGCGGGCAGGTGACACACCATTTTATGCTGAGTCCCTGGTGGGCACATATGGAAAGATCATGGATCATAAAAACAGATTGACTTTTCCAGATGACATTGAAATATCTAAGGATGCTGAAGACCTCATCTGTGCCTTTCTGACTGACAGGTGAGACAGAGAGAGACACAAAGACGGAATGAGAAAAGCTCAGAAGAGAGAGATTAAAAGTATAATAGATAAACAAATACAGCATAAAGTCAGAGTTTTTAAATATATAGATATGCTGGTTCGCTCACCTTAGCTGGTCTCCTAGCCTGGTGAGGCTGTTCTGTTTGCTGGTTTTAGGGGAGTTTTAGGCATTTTTCAGCTGGTCATGCTGGGAGACCAGCGGGCCGATCAGCTGAAGACCACCTTTGCCAGATTGGGAGACCATGTGGTTTAAGCAGTTTTCTCCTCAGAAGAGGCATTCCTGGGGCCTGTAACATGAAGCTGATTTTAGTGGCTAGCCAGGTAAGTTTTAGTTTAGTTTGTGTCAGCCCTGGGTTTTAAGTACCATGAAAGTGTGTTGGCCTATAGCGGTGTTCATCGGTGTGAGATCACTCAAAGACATTGATCCAATCACCTGTGAGTAAAGTGACCTCTCTGACACAATTAAATCACTGCCCCATGTCCCCTAAAGTGCACTTTACCGAAAAAAATCTTTCCACAAATTTGACTCTTCATAATAAATTTTTTATTTGAGAGTTTAAATATACATTTTGACACACAGAGTCTTGTCTTTTTTACTTTTCCCCCCAATTTGGAATTCCCAATGCGCTCAAGTCCTCATGGTGATGTAGTGACTTGCCTAAATCCAGGTGGCAGTGGACGAATCTCAGTTGCCTCCGCGTCTGAGACCATCAATCCATGCATCTTATCACGTGGCTTGTTGAGCGCGTTATATTTATTTATATTTATTTATAACAATCTCTTGTTGTGCTTTTTAAATGATTTAGATTCATAGTGATCAGCCTTCAGTGGAGAGGTATGTCCCACAGACTCTCAGCAAAAGTGAATCATGCTCCCTCTAGCTCTATCTCTATGTTTCATGTGATTGACTGACTGTTCACTGTTCCCCAGATCAAAGCCTGAGTTGACAGAGAAATTTGATGAGCAGCATCATGGAACTAATTAAGCCTGATTGGATTGACTTGGTTTTGTCAACTTGAAACCAATCCTGTAACCCTGAGTTTGTTCAACTGGCCTCCTGGTATAGGCCCTGATCAAATATTTAGAGAGGGGATGTATGTTATTATGCTCTCTGTTTTCATGCAAGCAAAACACACACCCCTCCCTTTGCTTTCCGACTATTGGAATGTCCCACACGTGGCAGTCCACACTGCTGCAACCCTTTCAATCCAGATGCATGGATAGGGAGGGTAACAACTATTCCAGATTTGTGGATGCTGCTTTGCTCTGTGTGTGTGTGTGTGTGTGTGTGTGTGTGTGTGTGTGTGTGTGTGTCTGTGTCTGTGTGTCTGTGTCTGTGTGTCTGTGTCTGTGTGTCTGTGTGTCTGTGTGTCTGTGTGTCTGTGTCTGTGTGTGTGGTTGTGCTGCTGCTATTCCTCTACTCATCCATGCTCTGCCATTTCCCATCTGCAACTCACTGTTGGACACACACCACTTAAAGGATTAGTCACAGCACTTGTGGTTCTCTGTGTTCGTGTTTGGTTTGTTGACTAGTGTTTTGGTATGTTCAGGGAGGTGAGGCTTGGCCGGACCGGAGTGGATGAAATAAAATGTCACCCCTTCTTCAAGAACGACCAGTGGACCTTTGACACCATACGAGACAGTAAGTGTGAATATACAGTAGATGACTTGTGAGCATGAATTGTGAAAAGTCACATTTATGCAGTCATTTGGTAACAATTTACACTAAGGCTCTAAACTTTTCCTAAAGCATTAGAAATCATGAACTTACATTGAAAATTTTTTTTTTTTTTACAGAATACTATATATTAATCTTGGTTTGTGTTAATTTATAAATATACAGTATTATGCATTGTTAGTTTATGTTAATTTAAAATGCTTTAATGTTAACATAAACAACTTTAATGTTAAAAATTTAAATTAAGAAATTCAGAAGGTGGGGGAAATCTAAAATCTGGTTATGTTAAGTGAGTTTACTTAAAACAACCAATTAGTCAACTTTTATGACATTTAAGTCAGAGCAACTTAAATTTTTAAACAGTGAGCATGTACAATATCATGTTTGGTGGTGAATGCATACTTTAAATGTCATACTTAATTTGATCACTGACCCTCCAGCACCCCCTTATTTGAAACTTTGTGCACCTCTGTGAAATGGAAGTTTACATGTTACTGTTGTAAGTCTATATAGCCAGGCTCTACCATGGAAAATCAGGAAATATGTGGGAATTTAAATATTTTATTTTGACTCCTATATTTTATGATGTTATCCATTTGCTAGTCAAAAAAATGTTTTAACATTCATGGGTCAACATCTGGGGGAATCTTGTAAGGCTGACCACATTGACCCCTGGTGTTACCCATTAATTCATAACTAATAGTAATAAGTGACTTAATAACACTATGCATGTGCTAAATGGGAATGGTACATATAGTCAGAAGTTTTCATACACTTAGGTTGAAGTCATTAAAACTCAGTGCCTCTTTGCTTGACATCATGGGAAAATCAAAAGAAATCAGCCAAGACCTCAGAAAAAATTGTGGATCTCCACAAGTCTGGTTCATTATTGGGAGCAATTTCAAAATACTTGGAAGGAACCACATTAATCTGTACAAACAATAGTACCAAAGTATTAACACCATGGAACCACGCAGCCATCATACCGCTCAGGAATGAGACGCATTCTGTCTCCTAGAGATGAACGTAGTTTGGTGCAAAAAGTGCAAATCAATCCCAGAACAACAGCAAAGGACCTTGCGAAGATACTGGAGGAAACAGGAAGACAAGTATCTATATCCACAGTAAAACAAGTCCTGTATCGACATAACCTAAGCTGCTCATCAAGGAAGAATCCACTGCTCCAAAACCACCATAAAAAAGCCAGACTACAGTTTGCAAGTGCATAGGGGACAAAGATCTTACCTTTTGGAGAAATGTCCTCTGGTCTAATGAAACAAAAATGTAACTGTTTGGCCATAATTACCATCGTTATGTTTAGAGGAAAAAGGGTGAGGCTTGCAAGCCAAAGAACACCATCCCATCCATGAAGCATGGGGTGCCATCATGTTGTGGGGGTGCTTTGCTGCTGGAGTGACTGGTGCACATCACAAAATAGATGGCATCATGAGGATGGAAAATTATGTGAATATACTGAAGCAACATCTCAAGACATCAGCCAGGAAGTTAAAGTTTGTTCGCAAATGGGTCTTCCAAATGGACAATGACCCCAAGCATACCTCAAAAGTTGTGGCAAAATGGCTTAAGGACAACAAAGTCAAGGTATTGGAGTGGCCATCATAAAGCTCTGATCTCAGTCTGAACTGAAAAGGTGTGTACGAGCAAGGAGGCCTACAAACCTGACTCAGTTACATTTGTTCTATCTGGAGGAATGGGCCAAAATTCCTGCAACTTATTGTGAGAAGCTTGTGGAAGGCTACGCAAAATGTTTGACCCAAGTTAAACAATTTAAAGGCAATGCTACCAAATACCAACAAAGTGAATGTAAACTTCTGACCAATTGGGAATGTGATGAAATAAATAAAAGCTGAAATATACCATTCTCTCTACTATTATTCTGACATTTCACATTCTTAATATAAAGTAGTGATCCTAACTGACCCAAGACAGGGAATGTTTTCTATGATTAAATGTCAGGAATTGTGAAAAACTGAATTTATATGTATTTAGCTTAGGTGTATGTAAACTTCTGACTGTACTAAATTCTTGCATAACATATTTTCATGTAAAGAGAGGAGTTTATAGATTTCCTTTTGAATTGAATTGAGTTGTTCATATCTCTTTAGTCTGTGGCTAGAGGCTTTTGGAGTACATTTTTTATATTTCCTGAAATTCTTTCTCTCTACACACATACAAACATGCAACACACTCATGCTACAAACCTGGTGACAGGGAAAGCTATTTCAGTCATATGTAGCATTTGGTGTTTAAGCATTTATTTTATTATGGTCTCCACCATATGAGAATTGTTATTGAAGTATATTATTATGTTGGATGCCGTGATTGGCCTATTTGTATGGGGTTTTTTTCTTCTTTTTAACTGTAATATATAGCTTTGCATGATGGATGCACAATTTCCCCCTGATTATGGTTCATGGTTGTTTATGGGAAGCTGTGCTTGGTCAGTTTACACCTTTCTATGCTTTGCATGGTAGACATGTTGTGTTGTTGAACAGGGCTTCAGCATACTCTTATACTTTACAGTTAGCTGTGCTATGCTTTGTGCTGTACTTCGCTCCACTGCTGTATGGTGCTGTCTCATATTGTGCTGCTTTGACTGTGTTTTGTTTGTCTGTGATGTGCTGTGATCTGTTGTGTTGCAGCACACTGTGTTGTGCTTTCTTACATTGAGTGTTGTGCTGTAATGTGTTGTAGTGCTCTGATGTGTTTTGCTTTTTTTATGTTGTACTCTGCAGTGTTGTGCTGTCACTGTGATGATGTGATGTGATGTGTTGTACTGTGCTATGCTGTCACTGTGATGTGTTGTGCTTTGTATTGTACTATGCTGTGCTGTGATGTGTTTTACACTGCGGTGTTGTTCTGTCTTGTCTTGTGTGTTGTGCTGTGATGTATTGTTCTGCGCTGCTGAGTTGTGTTGTGCAGTGCTCTGCTGTTTTGGGCTCAACCCTACCCTAACAGGGGCACACCGCTCCTCACAGCACAACACAACACGGCAGAGCACAGCACCATACAGCACAGCACAATACAACATTGCACAAGACACCACAGCAAAGCACAACACAGAAGAGAACACAGTATAACACAAGAAAAAATTATTCACTGTGAGTTATGGTGCTGTGCACTGCTGTGTTGTACTGTGCTCTGCCGTGTTGTGTTGTGCTGTGAGGAGTGGTATGCTCGTATGGAGGGAGGTTTGAGGGGGATGGGGTTGCTTTCAGTAAGGATGGAACCCATCATGTGGCCCGTACACAGCTACTTATGAGAGAAGTGCCTTAAAACCATAGAGTAAGACTATCTCTCTCTCTCTCTCTCTCTCTCTCTCTACTCCCTTACTCCCTCACTCCAGTGGTGCCCTCACGCTCTTGCTCACATACTTTAATTCACTTTCTATCTTGCTTTCTCTCTGCCTCCACAGTGGCCTGTTATTAACAATGCAATCAAGGAGCATTCTGGGAAACTGAACAACAACTGCAGTTACATGCATCCATATTGTTCCAAATACTCATTCATTTTAGCTTTTCAATCTTTTTTCTAACATTCATTATATTTGAAAATTTAAATATTTCTATTTTAAATCAACCAGTCTATTTCAAAATCTAAATGAATGAGGATGTCTTTTAAAGGAGACCTATTATGCCCCTTTTTACAAGATGTAATATAAGTCTCAGGTGTCCCCAGAACGTGTCTATGAAGTTTCAGCTCAAATACCCCATGGAACATTTAATATACCATGTTATAAATGCCTCTTTTTGGGTGGAATCATAAACACACTGATTTTGTGTGTGTCTCTTTAAATGCAAATGAGCTGCTGCTCCCCGCCCCCTTTCCGGAAGCTTGTGCTTCGGATACTACAGCAATAACAAATCAGAACCAATATGACTGACAAGCATAAATACCGGAGTTCAGCCATATATGTATGAAAATATGTGTGTATGTATATGTATATGTGTATGTGTGTATATGTATGTATATCTGGTCTCTGAATACAATCAGAGACAATGGTAACTTTAGCTGTATTAGCCGTGAAATCAGCTAACAAGCACATTCGTTAAAGGTGATTTGCAAACATTCACAAAATACAAAGTGCGATACTTTCATCTTTAGGATATAAAGCTGGAACACGAACAGTTGGTACTAGTCCATGCTTGAGAATATGTTTTCTTTTTAAAACCCACTTGACACACATTCACAAAGCAGTCCGGTGTAAAATTATTTGCACAAACATACACACATTTTTTTATGTTTTGTGGCACATTTCCTTCAAAAACCAAACTTGTCCACTGCGTCTTCAGTGGCTCTGATGCTCTGATGTTCACTTTTACAACTAACACCAGAACACTTATGACTTTATTCTTCTAACTGTATCTGCACCAGCGTGGAAAAAAATTACGGACTGTGTGTAGATCACTCGGGAGGATCTATGATAATAGGGTGGAGTCTGTCACCAGTCGTGGGCAGGGGCGTGTCTAGAGCATTTTCAGTGGGGGGGCCATGCTGGGGCACTGCCTCCAAACGGGGTGGCCGCCAGTGACCAAAAAAAAAAGCGAAATTCTACAGTATATTACGTAAATCCTATTGATTTTATTATTTTTTTAACTTGAATAAAGTTACTTGTAAACAAATGTAGTAATAAAGCACATTTTTGATTAATTTAGTTTTTTGTCATCCCTGTATATATCCATTAAGTTAAATTTAAGAGCCAGTGTTTATTATTTTTAGTGTTTTCATAAAACTAACAAGTTTATAAAATAAAAGCAATTTTAATAATGAGCAATTTTAAAAACCCAGAAGCAGAAACGATGTCAACTATTTTCTTTTAATTAGTTTGGCCATTACAATATACAGTAGTTTTATTCACAATCTCTTTCAAATAATAATAATTAAAAATAAAAATTCCCCCCACTGTAATAATTCAAATGGTTTGGCCAAAACATCATGGTGTTTCATTCAACATTTCTTTCAGATTCATTTACAAAAAAGCTGAGTAACACAGAGTTAAAGTTTTAGCACTGTAACAGTTCAAATGAAAACACCACAGTTTAAAAATAAAATATGGAACCATTACATTGTGCTTTGCTAATATATTAAAGAACAGTCTTTAAATTTAAATTAAAGTTTAGTTTAGAAACAATAAAAACAGTAGCAGAAAGAGAGGAAAACAGTCGAAAAAGAAAGAAGGCAGACCTCAACTAAAACAGCTGGATTCTTCTGTTTCGGTGGTGACTGGCAAGCTCACCATTATTATTTATAATGGTTGCAGAGTTATTATCTATATTGATTAAAAATAATGGTATTGAAGGTATTTCAGTGTTGTATAGACATGTACTTATAAGTCAGTTTGCTGACGATACAACATTGTTTCTAAAGAATGAATATCAAATTCCATGAGCTTTACATTCTATTAACCAGTTTTCTAAAGCTTCGGGGCTACATTTAAACCTAAACAAATGTGTAATGTTAACACTGCATGAGTTTCCTTTGCAGTCATTATCTAATATACAAATTAAAAGGGAAGTTAAATATTTGGGGATTATTATTTCTAAAGATAAAGATGTTATGGAGAATAAAAATGTGTTGAATAACATAGATAAATGTAAGTCCATATTGAATAGATGGCTGCAGAGGGATCTTACAATTTTTGGAAGGGTTCTTTTATCTAAAATGGATAGTTTGTCCAGACTCATCTATCCAGCCTTCTCCTTGCCCATATTGACACAAATGATTAAATTAATAACTAAGGTGAATTTTAAATTTATTTGGAGAAATAAGTGTCAGTACATTAAAAAGGAGGACATGATTAATAAATATGAAGACGGTGGGGTGAATGCTATCGACATTATGAATGGTGTTTTGAAATTGAAATGGTTAAAATCCTTCATTCAAAATAGCCACTCCTTTTGGTTTATTGTCCCCAATGCTATCTTTAACAAACTGGGGGGAATACACTTTCTGTTATGTTGTGACTTTGAGTGCACCTCGTTACCAGTTAAACTTTCATCCTTCCATCAGCAAGTGCTGCTCTATTGGAAACTATTGTTCAAACATAACTTCACTCCTCACAACACTCCAGTTTGGAATAGTAGATATATAAAATTTGGCAGAAAATCTGTATATCTTGAAGAATGGATATCTAAAGGGATTTGGGCTATAGCCCATTTCTTGGATGATAATGGAAATTTGTTACTGTATAGAGAGTTTTGTGAGAAATTCCAAGTACAGAGTACCGTTAATATTTGTAATAGAATGATTAGAGCTATACCAATTCAGACATGTTGTACTCCAAAATCTCCCCAGTACTGAGACAGCTCTCCTTAGAAGGTTAGGATTTTTGTGATAAAAAATTTACAAATAGAGTCATTAGAATTTTTTTTTTACAGGCTTATTACCCAAACCCAATTAGACGGGAATATGTGCTTAAAGATTTTGATAAGGTTGAAATAAAACAAATTTGGAAAAATTATTTGTCTTTTCCTCTCCCTCCTAAAGCTAAGGAGGTGAACTTCAAAATTTTAAATGAGATTTATCCTACTAAAGAATTTTTAAGATTTAAATTTTATTTTAATGTGAATAATTGTGTTTTTTGTGAAACAAATATTGAAAATCTAGAGCATGTCTTCTTTGATCGTGATCTGGTGCAACCCTTTTGGAGTGAGGTGCAGAATTGGTTAAGGTCTAAAAATTAATAGTATTAATTTCTTGTTATGTTTTGGAAAGTTTTTCATTCATAAATGCAGATGGTTTAAATCTAAACCCAACTTTAATCACTGGATGAATGAGGTTAAACTCTTGTGCAAATCTTTAAAATTTGTTAAAAATCAGAAAGCCCTTAAACTGATTTCTCTTTTGGATACGTTTAAATTAATTAAAGTCCCTTTTTATTTATTTTTGTTTTTTTTCTATTTAATTATTGGTTTGTTCATAGTGTGTTTTCTGTTCTTTGTACTAGCTATGCTCAACCTATGGCTGAACAATTGAGGTTATATTCAGAGATTTGTTGATGTACCTTGTTTGTTTGTGTTGTTGAAGGATAATAAAAATTAAAAAAAAGTATGTCGAAACAATTTACGGCAATTGTAGACAGTAGTTATTTGAGAAAATTTTTATGTATATTTTGATAAGTCACTTGTGATTTGTATTCTTTTTTTGGCAATAAAGATGACTTTATTAAGCTTTAAAAAAAAATAATAATAAATAAAATAATTCTTTGAATCACGAACTTCAGTAGAGTCTATAAACTGATTGGCCGTAAAATGAACCAATCACAAGACATCTTATGGGGGGGCACCTGGGGTGGCCAATCGAATTTCAGGGGGTGCCCCCCCTGGCCACCACGTAGACCCGCCCCTGGTCGTGGGCAAGGCCTGCTCTAATGTGACGTCACTTTAGAGCAGAAACGAAAATCATTCATTTTGACACACTGTTTTTGATTAATAGAAATATAAGAGAGGAGTGGGTGGACTTTTAATATTGTAGGGTGGTTGTGTACACACACTGCCAACTCATATTTATGTACAAACACCATGTTAAAGTGCATTTTGCATAATAGGTCCCCTTTAAAGCAGCAAGATCCAACATCCCACAGCTGAAAAGACCTGCTTAGAATTTCCTTGCTGGTCCAAGCTGGTTTATGCTGGTTAGTGCTGGTTTAGTGCTAGATTGCTATGCTGCTCACCAGCACAAAAATGCTGGTTAACCAGCATGGTCTTTTGATAAAGCTGGTTGACCAAAGAAAATAAGCTTTCTTGTTAAGAACATTGATACGGACACCAGCATATCAGCATCCCATACTGTGGACCAGCATACATGCAATAAAGCGTATTAATACACTGGTGACCAGCAATGCTTCTATTTTCAAGAGGGCCATGGCTGTTTGCTTTTGGTTGTGGACATTTGAATTCAAGAGTTTCAATGCAGCCCAGTTCCCTTTAGATGTTTGACACATGTTCTCTTAGTGTGCTCAGTAAGTGAGCTCTAGAGCTTGGGGTGTGTTTTGAATGTGTAAGTGAGCATGAGTGTGTGTACGCACAGTAGGTAGTAAGTACTGGCCAACTTGGCAAATCACACACACCACTCCTCCTTTCAGTACAGTGTCTGCTTTGTACGCTACACACACTGAGCCTTTCAGCCATTCTCTCTCTCTCTCTCACACACACACACATGCACTCAAACTCAAACAGGACACATTTCTGCTCAAATGCTATGCTACAATATTCTCACCCCCACCCCCTCTCTCTTACTCTCTCTCTCAGCCATGGCTCCAGTGGTGCCAGAGCTGAGCAGTGATATTGACACCAGTAACTTTGATGATGATATAAAGGATGATCCAGGGGGCAACGAGACCTTCCCCCCTCCCCGTGCCTTTGCAGGAAATCAGCTTCCGTTTGTGGGCTTCACCTATTTCAGGGAGGACGAGTAAGTGTGACAATGAGTGTGTTTTATGCTTGTTTGTGAGATGATAGTACTGTCAGTGGAGCAGTTGCTATTGATAGTGCGATCTCATATTGCAACAAATTTATCTAACAAAACTGGTAGGTTGCGCAATATTGTAATGTAATATAACAACGGTTTAAACAACGGTTTAAAAAACGGTTTAAAGTTTTAACACTTTGGTTTCAATAAAAGTGGACTTCACACTTCACCTAAAAAAATGCACTACAGTATGCCTGGTATTACTTGAACTTCATTTGACCAATGGATTTCCAGGATTTTTCCAGGCCTTCTTGATTACTGAATAAGGATTTGTTTTAAATAGTTTTTTAGAGATTGTAACACAAAGAGCATTTTCAAGTCAATAGAATAATTTTGAGGCAGAAAAATATATATATTTTCACGATTAAAATTTTTATGCTTTTATCTATTTCCATGACTTCTCTAGGCATGGATATCTCAATACAAATTTTTGAGGCACTTATAATGGAAGTGAATGGGGCCAATCTGTAAGCATTAAAATACTTATTTTTTCAAATGTATAGCCACAAGACATACATAATATATGTGATAACATGATTTTAATGTGATAAAATTGCTTACATTTCTGTGTAGATATACATTAAATGTAATGTAACAATGTAATGCTGTAAACCCTAAAACCCAAAAATTACTATCAGAATGAAAACTTTACTGCTAAAATAATACAAAAGTTTTAACAAAAGAATCCATGTTAGTTCCTTTATAAAATAAGAGCCACACTGTAACCTTGATTTTTGCTCTAAGGAGGGACTAGTTGAAATAATGTTTTGTGGTAATCAACATTGTGCCACAAATGCTGTTGATTAAGCTTAACTTGTACTGAACACAAAATGTTTCTTTAAATGTATTCTAAAATAATGTATACATAAAAAGAAATGACACACGTGAGAGAAACTGAGAGGGAAAGAGGTCAACATTTTACATTTCAGACATTGCTGCACTGTTCAAGTTTTACACAGGTATCTTGTTCTCTTCCACACATTTACTCCCTCACAGATCCACAGTGTAGAAATGTAAAACTACAGCAAATCCCAGTATGGGCTGATACAGTGAAGGCAGGCTGTACGGTAATTTTGCTCATTAGAGTGTATGGTTATGGTAACTGTGAATGAGTGCTACATTTGTTCCATTACAACTCCCTCCTTTTTCCTTCCTCTGTTTCCTCCCTCGCCTTCTCAGTTTCTCCAGTGTGGCTGAGTGAAGCCACATGGGCTGCTGGCAGAGCTGATTGAAGAGTTGCTTTGAGATTTTGCTCTCTTTTCTTTCCCTCTCTTTTTCTAAATTATGCTCTAAACTGTCTTTTCATCTTGAATTGATTTATTAGAATGTTTTGCTGCTGAGTCTTAGCTGCTTTCTCTTTCAGGCTTTTAACCCACAAACATAACAGTTCAGAGAAGGAGACTGAAAGCTGCACTGATAGTTTCACAAAGGATCATGGTTTAAACAATTCTGAGGTACATATGTGTGTTTGGGTGTGTGTGAGGCAATAGTTTAGGGACAAAACTGACCCATTGCTAAGCTCCGCCCCCCTTTGTTTCTGTTGCCTCCAGACAAGCTTTACAGAACGTCCAATCATTTTCAGTAAAATGTCCTCATAAAGTGGTAAACATGAAATTAATTTTAAATGGGTATTATTCTTATGTTGGTCCAAACGTTGTCTGATAATATGGAGCACAGCAGCAGTTCCCAAGGTTCACAATGTCAGCAACATTTCACTAATTTTTAGCAAAGGGTCAGTTGTCCCTGGAAGTGTCCCCCTTTGGGGACATTCAGTCATGTTGGAAAATCTTTTGCATTTTTAGAAAAAAAATGGTTAGTCTTTTAGTTATTAGAAGTATTAATAAAAATCCCATTTAGATTCTATAAACACAAACATTTAACATCCGTATTTTCCTTTCATCTTGTATGTATTTTCTTAGTCCAATGATCTGCAAAGGAAGCTGATTAAGTTGGAGGAAAAAATCAAACATGAGATGCAGACAAAGGAGGAACTGGAGAATAAATGCCGGTACAAATACTCGTATACCTGTATGCAACATGCAGTATATACACATGTTTTACAGTGGATAATGTCTGGTTTAAATTGCTAGGAAATCCAGAATTTTGTTGGACTAGATAACAAAATGTCAAAAGCAATGATTGCTTCACTTACATCAGTGTTGTGTCTCAACAGAACAGCAAATCAGCAACTGGAAAAGTTGTCCAAAGAGCTTGAAGAAGAGGTAAGGTGCATTCTTAAAATCAGAGTGAAAACGTGGTTTGAAATTGGTTTGAAATCAAATTAAATGCAGCTTTTCACAATTATCCTCCTGGGATTAATAGTGCGCCTGTTTCTATGCTTTAATATCTCTCTCTTTTTCTCTTGTTATAGATGAATGACAGACAGAAGGTGGAAGAGACTCTGAGGGCACTGGAGAGAGAGAAAGCCTTGCTGAAACACCAGCGCTCCGAGAGTGTAAGAAAGGCTGGTCTGGAGGCCGATAGAAAGCATGTTCTTGAGAATGAGGGTAAGGACAGCAGAGAGAACCACAGAATGGAACCTTCATTCAATTTAACAATAGGGATGCACCAATCCGCTACCTGGATCGGTATCAGCTCCGATACTGATGTTTTTAAATAGATCGGGTATCGGTCTGACAAGCCCGATCCAAATCCGATACTGTGTTAGTCATGTTCATTACTGTCAAGCTCCAAAAATGACATAAAAGAACCATTAAAACACAATTAAAATAGTTCATATGACACTCGCATTCTATTCAAAGCCACTTGAAGATGTGTGATAACTTGCAACAGTCTTATGATACTTTAATGGAGGCAATAATGAAGTCACGGGTATGTTTGACATACTAGACAGGTCTGGAGTCTCAGAGATACGATCCATGAGAACAGACAGAGTGTGTGTGAAAGCGGGGTATATATATGTCCTTGATTAGCCACTAATGATATGCAGGTGCGTGTAATCCGTACTCAGGGGAGAGTTTGTGCTGATTGCAGTGAGGAAGAAAGTGAGAGAGAGAGACCGGTGGATCCCTGACAAAATGTCCACGATTGAGATGTATTACTATTATAATATATTATTATTATCATTTGTTTAAAAATTATAATAATATTTAAGTTGAATGGATTCCTAAAAATAACTGTGTGAATGAAAAGTGAGCTGATGTCTTACAAACTAAATTGAACAAAAAAGAGAGCTGAACCTGAATGAAGTCCAGATACAAGTTGAAAAATGTTTTAGGAAAACAAAAATGGCTTATTTTCTAATGATGATTTATACTAGAATTACTGTTAATTTTACTGCTACATTATCCAGTATACTATTTAATAATAAAGTGCTTCTTAATAAGCTATACATTTATATTTAAATAATGTGTAGTTAGAGGTTTGTGTTTCTTTACATATTAAAGAGCACACCCAATTAGTTCCACACAATAATGTAAAAATATTCTAAACTGATTATGCAAAAAAACAACACTGGTATCAGATTGGAAGAGAAAAAGTGGTCTCGGTGCATCCCTATTGAACAGTGATTATATTGCATATTTACATATTTGAAGTCTAGTGCACATAGAGCTGTTCAGCTTGTAGTCCTAAAACTTGGAAGAGCATTTGCATGGGTTCCCTTTGAAATGTTTGTTTTTAGAAAAGTGTTCCATCATCTTCTGTCTGTCCACCTGCATTATAGCTAGACATAAGTTTATGTTCTTTGACTTACCTGAGCACAATCTCCAGTGAGCGCTGACTTCACTGTCTTTGTCGTACTCTCTCTGTTTAATACTGAATCTCTTTTCTAATTCTCCAAAGTACTGGCCCAAATTTTTTCTCTGATTTACTCAGTACTAACCTCTGACATTCTCCCATCTAGAAGTATTAGTTCTGCTCTGCTAAGTTTGATGCTAACATATTTGCCATTTCTCTGTCCTGCAGTGGGTAGCCTGAAAGAGCAGCTAGCCGAGCTGAAGAAGAAGAACCAGAATGCTCATCTCTCCACCGAGAAGAACATTCACCTGGAGAGGCAGGTGGGTCCCTCAGCACTGACCTCAGAAAAAATACTTTAATGTCATTAGGCAACATTTTATATCAGATTACTGGACATTTAAACGTTTGAAAACGTAAAAAATTAAACAATAGTTATTAGAGGTGAAATTATTTTTTGCTGTTAAAGGAATATTCCGGGTTCAATACAAGTTTGGCTCTGTCAACAGATTTTATGCATAGTGTTATCAAGTCAAGTCAAATTTGTTTCTATAGCGCATTTAAAAGCAACAGTGCTGTACAATAAAACGTTGAGCATATAAAAAGAAAGCATTCAAGGAAAACATACAATGTACAAAATATAAACACATTAAATAAAATACAATCAGAAAACTTCAACATAAAACCCTTAAACTAATCTTAATTAAAAGCCAGATAGAACAAATAAGATTTAAGAGCCGATTTAAAACTTGCTAGTAAAGGAGAAATCCTCACATTTACGGACAGACTGTTCCAAAGTTTAGGTGCTGCAGCAGAGAAGGCCCGACCACCCTTAGTTTTACAGTGACAACGTGGGACAGTTAAGAAAAGATGATTACTAGAATAAAGTATTGTATTTTGGTGTGACACCAGATAAAGCCTTGTACTCAAAAACAGCAATTTAAAAATCTATTCTAAACTTTACAGGAAGTCAATGCAAAGTCGATAAAATGGGAGAAATGTGATCCCTCTTTTTAGTTCCGGTAAGAAGTCTCACTGCAGCATTTTGGACAATTTGCAAGTGAAAGATCGCTGTTTGAGGCAGGCCACAGTATAGCGAATTACAGTAGTCCAAGCATGATGTTATGAGAGCTTGGATTACAGTCTCCAAATCTTTCGGGTTAGAAACCGTTTTAATTTTGCAACCAATCTCAGATGAAAGAAATTGCCCTTTACCACTGTACTGATTTGTTTCTCAAAATTTTATGTAACTCCAAGATTTCTTACATGAGGTTGAACACTGGCAGAAAGAGAACCTGAATTAAAAACAGATGGAGATCTGGAGGGGCCTAAAATCAGAATTTCGCTTTTACATTCATTTCATTGCAAAAAATTAGCCATCAAACATTTGATCTCCTCAAAACAGATGCGAAGCAAATCCAAAGGATAACTACTGTCAGTTTTAGTTGGTAGATAAAATTGTGTATAGTCATCTTAGCAGTGGTAGGAGATCTTATAAAGTAAAGGGGAGCATATAAAGTGAAAAGAGTAGAGGGCCTAATATGGACACATAATAGGGGAACCGACGAAGAAGAAAACTTCCCAATGCTCTCTGAGAAGGTTCTATCTTTGAGGTAAGAGGCCAACCACTGCAGGGCAACACCCTGAATACCCACAATCTTTTCCAACCGATGTAACTGAATACTTTGATCGATTATATCGAATGCAGCGCTTAAATCCAACAAGACAAGCACCGCATACGAACCAGTATCTATAAATTGCAACAGGTCATTGCTGACCTTCAACAGTGCAGTTTCCGTACTGTGCATTGATCTAAAACCCAACTGAAAAGTATCTAAAATATTGGACAGACTGATATAGGAATTCAACTGACGATACACAACTCTCTCTAAGAGCTTTGAAATAAAAGGAAATTTGGAGATAGGTCTGAAATTGCTAAGGATAGATGGGTCAAGATGGGGTTTCTTAAGCAGAGGATGAACTAGCAGGTACAACTCCATTTGCTAGAGAACTGTTAATAATGGCTGTTATAGCCGGGCTCAAGGTTACAAACACTTCCTTCAAAAGGTGAGTTCATCGTACTCACAGCTGGAGCATTTAGCCTTGGAAACAATATCAGCTAGCTGAGCAGAGGTAACTGGATGAAAACAAGTTAGCGAATCTTTTGGTGAACAAATCAAAGGGGAATCATATGTTGATGGCTTAATGGAAGCCTTGATCTCCAAGACTTGGAGTGGGTGTTATAATTTAACCAAGGCTGGGCGATGCCCTTACTTTTAGCTTTCCTGGGCTTAAGGGGAGCAACACAGTCTATAGAAATAGTGCAGGATTTAGTAAAAACCTCCACCATCTCTTCAGTGTTTAATTTGTCAAAGAAGACAGCATCCACAAAGTAAGCTTGATAGTACTTTGAAAATAAACTTGGAGTGGAGGTGGGAGAAACAAAGACAGATTCAAACACAATTGACAATCAATGACTCTCAGATATGTTATGGGAAAACCATGTGACAACACCAGGTCCAATGTGTGCCCCAAATTATGAGTAGGGTTAAAAACTAATTGTGACAGATTTAAAGATTCAATGAAGCATAAAAACTCTTTCACCAAAGGTTTAGATGGACAGCAAAGGTGAATATTAAAATCTCCTAGAATCAACAGTGTATCACAGCGAGACACAATATTAGAGTTCTTGTTAAAGTTCGGAGGCCTGTAAACCAGTGCACATAATACAGGACCCCCTATGTCGATTCTCATTAACTGTACCTCAAAACTGGAAAAAACATCTGTATGTAATTTTTGGTTTTTAAATTTGTTTTTAAAAACAGTAGCAACACCTCCGCCATGACCAGAAAGTCTTGGAGTGCTAAAAAAGCACAATCTGGTGGAGAATGTTCACCAAGAGATGATAATTCATCCTGTTTCAGCCATGTTTCTGTCACAAATAAAAAGTCAAGTGAATTTGAGATGAAAAACTCATTTAAAATGAATGAGCTTTTTCAGCATTTGGAGATTCATTTTTATTGAACAGAGATTTAAAGGATTCACAGACCATAACTCTGCGAATGACTTTGAAAAGGAACGACTGGATGAAATTACTGAAATATTATCACTAACCAAGGAAGCGAACTGTGCACCTATACAGAAACTGCACCGAGATCCACGGTGGACATATCGAGGACGGTGTAGAATTTCCAAGGAAGCACAGTGATTTTTATATTTCCACAGGAAGATGATATGAAGATTTCAGATCATGCAGATCCAAAGATGAGTAGAAGAGAGCCATAACTAGCCAAATATAATATCCAAGAGCCGAAGCAGCAAGGTAGAGAGGGCTAAGAACATTAATACAGCTGTAACACACGAGAGCAGTGAGCAGAAGGGACTTCATCATTTGTAACACCACCACAACCAGGTCTTTGTCTTAATGGTCTTAATGTACACATGTACCAACACGCCCGCATACAAGCATGCAGCAGTACAGCTTCCAGCTGAGAGCAGTCGATCCCAGGTCACCGCAAGTCCAGGCCATCCAAACACAAACAAGCAAGTGCGAACCTCATCCTAGGTAAGATGGAGTTTAGTGGATGAAAGGCAGGCAGGTATTTCAGGCACTCCCCACGACTAGCAGCTGATCATCCAAATAGGGATGCTCCAAAATATAATATAAATGCAGCGTGAAACTGAACAAAAAACCAGACTAGAACTAATGTAAAAGTTTAAAAGGATCAAGCCGGGGAGCAGCGGCAGTCAGACACACCATGTACGCTCACCGCTATCAAGAAACATTTTCTTTAAAAAAGCAAAATTGAGGTTACAGTAAGGCCACTTACAATGGTAGAGAATGGGGACTTTTATCAAAACATCTTAAGTAATTTAGCTTCTCTGATAAATGTATCTTGTTTTAAGGAATTTGAGATATTTTAACTTGATACTGATTAACAAAAGTGCAGTTTCTGTACCTCACATGTATTGTCGAGTAAAAGAGATTCTTATACTGATGAATTTGTCTTTAGTTGGAGGAGGTAAATGCTAAGCTTCAGGCTGAGGTAGAAGAGTTGGAGAGTCTAAAGAAGGCCCAGGGTGAGGCATTGAGACAGTCCCAGCAGCTGGAGATCTCTCTCAAAGAGCTTCAGGAGCGTCTGGCCCAGCTGGAGAGCACCAAGTTGGGTCTGGAACAGGACAAACTGAGCCTGCAAACCTCACTGGAGGTGGAGAAGCGAGAGAGAAGTCTGGGCTCTGAAACCATCAATGACCTACAGGGTGAGTGCATGTCTGGGTGTGTGCGCACTTTGGGAAAAATCATACAGAAGTAGCTGTAAATAAACAACTACCAAGCTTCAGAAAGAGATAATGTAGCATTCTCGGGATCACACTTTCTCTTTTGGCTGTTTGTGTGCAGACAGGGTCCAAAATTAACACTTGTCATGCTCTAAATATAATTAAAAACTGGCTTTATTGAGTAAATTTTCTTTTTTTAGTTGAACTGAATAGAAAATGATAGTCTGCCCCTCTCACTGATGTACAGTATGTGATGCAACTGATTCAAAGTCCTCTTGTTTTATTTATTAGACAAGTTTTACCACAGTAGAAAAAAAAAATCCCTCTGAAGAACTGGTGACACATTTATGGAATTCCTTTTATGGAATTATGGAAGAAAATTGAGGGGAAAAAAACACGAAATATTGTCATGGGACACGTACGTGTGTGTGTGTGTGTGTGTGTGTGTGTGTGTGTGTGTGTGTGTGTGTGTATATATATATATATATTTACATAGTATATTACAAAATAATGTTTTAAGGTCAGAAGAAATATATTGCTGGTAAAAACTTTTCAATTTACCCTCCTTTGGTGGATGAGGCCAAAGTTACTATTTTGGGGTGTGTGTGAATGAGAGAGTGAAAGTAAATGTTTGTGTGAGCATGTAGTGGTCAGGCCCTCGCTGAGCTACACAGGGCTCTTGTCTGCTGGGCTGTGCTGTTGTGTTGGGGTGGAGCTGCCCGCAGAGAGACTGTTATTTTATAGTCAGAGGCAGGTAGCTGACATTATATTGCTAGAGGGCTATACACTCACCTAAAGGATTATTAGGAACACCTGTTCAATTTCTCATTAATGCAATTATCTAATCAATCACATGGCAGTTGCTTCAATGCATTTAGGGGTGTGGTCCTGGTCAAGACAATCTCCTGAACTCCAAACTGAATGTCAGAATGGGAAAGAAAGGTGATTTAAGCAATTTTGAGCGTGGCATGGTTGTTGGTGCCAGATGGGCCGGTCTGAGTATTTCACAATCTGCTCAGTTACTGGGATTTTCACGCACAACCATTTCTAGGGTTTACAAAGAATGGTGTGAAAAGGAAAAACATCCAGTATGCGGCAGTCCTGTGGGCGAAAATGCCTTGTTGATGCTAGAGGTCAGAGGAGAATGGGCCGACTGATTCAAGCTGATAGAAGAGCAACTTTGCCTGAAATAACCACTCGTTACAACCGAGGTATGCAGCAAAGCATTTGTGAAGCCACAACACGCACAACCTTGAGGCAGATGGGCTACAACAGCAGAAGACCCCACCGGGTACCACTCATCTCCACTACAAATAGGAAAAAGCGGCTACAATTTGCAAGAGCTCACCAAAATTGGACAGTTGAAGACTGGAAAAATGTTGCCTAGTCTGATGAGTCTCGATTTCTGTGGAGACATTCAGATGGTAGAGTCAGAATTTGGCGTAAACAGAATGAGAACATGGATCCATCATGCCTTGTTACCACTGTGCAGGCTGGTGGTGGTGGTGTAATGGTGTGGGTGATGTTTTCTTGGCACACTTTAGGCCCCTTAGTGCCAATTGGGCATCGTTTAAATGCCACGGCCTACCTGAGCATTGTTTCTGACCATGTCCATCCCTTTATGGCCACCATGTACCATCCTCTGATGGCTACTTCCAGCAGGATAACGCACCGTCACAAAGCTCGAATCATTTCAAATTGGTTTCTTGAACATGACAATGAGTTCACTGTACTAAAATGGCCCCCACAGTCACCAGATCTCAACCCAATAGAGCATCTTTGGGATGTGGTGGAACGGGAGCTTCGTGCCCTGGATGTGCATCCCACAAATCTCCATCAACTGCAAGATGCTATCCTATCAATATGGGCCAACATTTCTAAAGAATGCTTTCAGCACCTTGTTGAATCAATGCCACGTAGAATTAAGGCAGTTCTGAAGGCGAAAGGGGGTCAAACACAGTATTAGTATGGTGTTCCTAATAATCCTTTAGATGAGTGTATAAGCAGTGAAGAATGTATCTCCTGTTTTCCGTGTTACATTTTCAGTCCTGCCGACTGAGTTAAAAAATATTTTTTTAAAGTTAAGGTTTTATGGACATAAACATTATCCTGAATTTTACTCTTTGCCTCTTGATCCACTCATCTTTCTCTCTCGCTCCTTTCTCAGGTCGTGTTTGTGAATTGGAGAAAGAATTAATTCGCATGAAGAATTCTCTCTCAAAAGCTGAAGCAGAGAAAAGACAGTTACAGGAGGATCTTACTGCCCTGGAAAAGGTGTGTATAATTAGCAAGTATGACTGATTTATTTACCTCCTCAGCACAAGTGTTGTGTGGGAATGTGTATTTGTGAAACGGACTGATGTGGTGTCTTCACCTACAGGAGAAGAACAAGCAGGAAATTGATTTCTCCTTTAAATTGAAAGCTGTTCAGCAGAGTCTGGAGCAGGAAGAGGCAGAGCATAAAGCCACTAAAGACCGATTGGCTGACAACAACACAATCAACCAATCCATTGAGGAGGCCAAATCTGAGGCCCTCAAAGGTGAACTAAATGTTAAAGATTTGCATGTACTTAAGAATAATATTTAAATGTATAGAGAAATAGAAGGGCTTAAAAGTGGAAAAATCTGTGATAATTCAAAATCTTTAAAACTGGATATTAAAAAAAGGTTTAGGATTTTTTTAAATTATAATTAAAGGAATACATCACCCAAATATGAAAACTCTTATTTACTCACCCTCATCCCATCCCAGATGTGTATGACTTTCTTCTTCAACAGAACAAAGATTTTTAGAAGAATATCTCGGCTCTGTAGGTCCATACAATGCAAGTGAATGGTAGTCAGACCTTTTGTAGCTCCAGAAATCACATAAAAGACACAGAAGTAATCTATAAGACTCCAGTGTTTAAATCCATATCTTCAGATATTATATAATAGGTGTGAGTGAGAAACTGAGGGAGGCAGGACCCAAATGCAGAGAGGCAAGAATTTGGGCTTTATTTACAAAGAACAAAAATACAAACCAAAACACCCATGGGAAAAACAGAATAATAATCTAGAAAAAGTAAAAAAGCAGAAACTAACCGAAGTAATCACCGGAACAGGACAAGACCGAATGGATACGAACCACAATACAATAACAAACAGTTTGACACCAGACTCAACACGAGGAGAGCTTAGAGGTAATTAATGAGGGGTGGGAGCTAGGCAACCAGCTTTCCCATGGAAATGCCAATCACTGAAACACATGAGGGAAAACACCAAAACACACAGACATGGCACACACAGACATGACACTCATATGAGACAGACAGACCGTCAGGGGCAGCACAGTCAGACCCGATTGTGACAGAAACAGATAAAAATGTAAGTCCTTTTTTTTAACTCTTTAAAAGAGAACTCTCATTTTTAATGGATTTAAATCTTCATTTTGACTTAAATTTTGATCTGTTTCTCACCCACACCTATTGCTTCTGAAGATATGGATTTAACCACTGGACTCTTATGGATTA
The DNA here is from genome assembly GCF_025860055.1 of Xyrauchen texanus. Classification (NCBI taxonomy): domain Eukaryota; kingdom Metazoa; phylum Chordata; class Actinopteri; order Cypriniformes; family Catostomidae; genus Xyrauchen; species Xyrauchen texanus. The sequence goes on along the minus strand of NC_068305.1, from coordinate 29,491,567 downwards.
CTTATATGATTCCTTTATGAGACTTTTGGAGCGACAAAGGTCTGATCACATTCATGTGCATTGTGAGGACCTACAGAGCTGAGACAATCTTCTAAAAATCTGTGTTTGTGTTCTGCAGAAGAAGGATGGCATGAGGGTGACTGAATAATAAGAGAACATTTTTTGGTTGAACTGTTCCTTTAAGATCCTGCCCTATTGACCATGTTAAATCTGACTAAAGGTCAGAATGTCATAAGATGCTCTTTATAACATTCCTATATCATAGTGAAATAAAATTAATCCTCACATTTTATACAAACTTATGGAGTCCATGCCAGCTCAACTGCATGCTGTCATTAAAGCAAATGGGAACATACCAAAAACTGAGAACTCTGAAATGTATGTTACTTTTTCATTTTAACATTTCACTCAAATTGCGAATATATAATTTACAAGGTTGAAAAAATTTAGAAAACTGCAAAACCAGAAGCTTTTCACAAGTATTCTCAGACTTTTGAACCCTAGTTTAAGTCTTTGCATAAAAACAAAATTGTGATGTAAGAATATTCCCTCACTACAAAGTACTTTGAAATCTGTAGTGCAAGCCTGTGGCTCTTTGTGGTGTATGTTGAGCTTCATCTGAAAGCTGTGACATTGTATGTGAGACAGATATGGAGCGTAAGCTGCTGGAAGAACGATCTGCAAAGCAACAGTTGGAAAGCAGACTGATGCAGTTGGAAAAGGAAAACTCAGTATTAGACTGTGATTACAAACAAGCCAAACACGAGCTTCAGGAGCTCCGATCACTCAAAGAAAAATTCTCTGAGGAGGTCTGTTTTTGTGTCTACTTTTGCCTGTCTGACTGTAGCTGTCTTTCTGACTGACTCTTGACTAAGGCTGTTTAAATGTCTGTTTGTAGGAAATATGTGTATATTTTGTGGTAATAATGTATTAATCATTTCATGGACATAGCCCTGAACACATTTGTCTGCTTACTAGAAATACAGAGATTAAAAAACTAATCAGAAAATACACACACAAAAAGAGATTGAATTGATACAGGAAATATATAATTTGTACTTAAAAATACACACAAAAAAGATTGAATTGATGCAGAAAATTTGTGTGACTGGCTGTCTAGCTGACTGTCTGATGAATGTCTATTTATCTGTGTTATTTATGTCTATCTGTATCTCCCTGTTTTATTCTGTGCCTGACCTGCCATTAATACAACAGTTTGCATGTAGAAGTATTACTGTATTAGAAAGGAAATGAGAAAGATATTTGATCTAAACAAGTCCTTTTGTGTGCGTGTGTGTGTTGCAGGTGGAGGTGTTGAGTGTGCGGGTACAGCAGGAGACTCAGAGGAAGACTCTGTTTCAGTCTGATATGAAAGTGCAGAGGCAGGAGATCAGCACCCTGCGCTCCTCTGAGAAACAGCTCAAACAAGAACTTAACCATCTACTGGAGCTCAAACTCAGTATGGACAAACATAATCAGGAGCTGCTCAGGTCAGTGGGTTACTGATCCACTCACATAAGTTTTTCATGGGTTGCAGGTTTGTTCTGATTGGATCATTGACAGCAGGGAAGAAACAAATCTAAATGTATAAATAGTGTAATCAACTTTTAAAAGAGGGAGAAAATGCTTCATGCTATTTGTTGATGTCAAAGGCCATGCATCCGAGCAAACTCCACAGTATTTTGGCACAAATTCACTTTGCTAAGACTAATACAACTTTTAATCAAGTCTGTGTCACAAGCGTTAATATCACGTACTAGGCTGTTAATGTATTTACCAAATTGTCCTACTCCGCATATGTACTGTTCTTCATTAGTTGGACCTATGCAGTTAATAGTAATGTCTTAATTTCTCCTTTTGATTTCAAGGACATTTGTGTTTACTTTTGCAGAATTTTGGAACTGTGTTTGTATGCCATTTTCCAAGTAACAATTGTGAATCATCAGGTTTCTGTTCTCTCTGTCCAATCAGAGAGCGAGAAGAAGTGGATGTACAGCTAAAAGAGTTGAAGGATCAGTTGGAAGCAGAGCAATATTTCACCGTACGTCTGCCTGGGTTTAGATTATTTTGCGAGTGAATGTGTGAATGGTTTATCTGTGTGCAGTTGTCTGTTGAATGTAACTTTGTTTCTGCTTTCAGAAACTGTATAAGACTCAGATTCGAGAGCTGAAGGAGGAGAGTGATGAAAAGACTAAACTCTACAAAGATGCTCAGCAGAGACTGCTGGACCTGCAGGAAGAGAGGTGTGTGTATGAACTGACCCTTCGCTTAGCTCCACCCCCCCCATGGCTCCACATGATCGTACAGTCACATATAAAGAGAAAAGCTTAATTTGTTAGTGATTACACACCTGTTATTATTAATGTAAGTGAACAGAACTGCTAATAACATCTCATAAAACATTCACATATTTACTATTTACTTTACTAAGACCTGAATCAATACGTAAATGAATAAATGTTAACCCATTAGCTTTCATTTACCTTGGAGCAAATGTAGGTGGCCTTGCTGATGTTATTCATGTTTATTTGGGAATGATGGCTGACACAGAAAGTGAAATCATGAAAATCATTTATCTTCTCTCGGTACCTTGTGTCACTATTACAAGTGACCCAGCGACAACATTTAAAAAAAAATTTGTGGACCATTTCTGTAAAATTCTGCTTTAAACTACTCAAACACACATTAAAAGCAAACGCTTGTCAGAGAAATGGCGCACTACAACAGTTGCTAAGATAGGATTGGTCATAAAAGCTTTTAAGGCGGGGCTTAGTGAAGTATCAATTATATGGAGAGCCGGCAAAACATACCTTATTTTAGTCAAAGGGCAACCAAATCCATGTTAGTCAGAGTACCCCCAAGTGAAATGAATGTTAAGCACAACGTTGATTGATTTGGATCAGCTTATATCCAGTAAAGCGTAAGAGAGCAGTGTCGAAAATGTACTTTTGCCACAACTGGCAATTCATTTTTACCTTCCACAAATATTTCTTGCATGCACAAAACTTTATTTTGCATTATTTTTAACAACTAATTTATCAAAGCAAAAATACAAATCAAACCACAGCACAAATTAAGCCACAACGCAACAGAAATAAGCTGCAATGCAATTAATTAAGCCACAATAATACAAAATTTACAGAAAAAAATAGGCATAATGGCTTAATTTTGTTGTGTTGTGACTTTTTTCTGTTGTGTTGTGGCTTATATATCTTTTGGCTTATTACTGATGTATTGTGGCTTTTCTGTTGTGTTGTGGCTTAATTTAGTTCAAGTCAAGTCAAGTGGTTTTTATTGTCATTTCAACCATATACATTTAGTACAGTACACAGCGAAACGAGACAACGTTCCTCCAGGACCATGGTGCTACAAAAAAACAACATGGGACAAACACAGAACCACATGAGACAACAAAACTAATTAAAATACCTATATATATATATATATATATTATACCTACACTCACCTAAAGGATTATTAGGAACACCATACTAATACTGTGTTTGACCCCCTTTCGCCTTCAGAACTGCCTTAATTCTACGTGGCATTGATTCAACAAGGTGCTGAAAGCATTCTTTAGAAATGTTGGCCCATATTGATAGGATAGCATCTTGCAGTTGATGGAGATTTGTGGGATGCACATCCAGGGCACAAAGCTCCCGTTCCACCACATCCCAAAGATGCTCTATTGGGTTGAGATCTGTTGACTGTGGGGGCCATTTCAGTACAGTGAACTCATTGTCATGTTCAAGAAACCAATTTGAAATGATTCGAGCTTTGTGACATGGTGCATTATCCTGCTGGAAGTAGCCATCAGGAGGATGGGTACATGGTGGCCATAAAGGGATGGACATGGTCAGAAACAATGCTCAGGTAGGCCGTGGCATTTAAACGATGCCCAATTGGCACTAAGGGGCCTAAAGTGTGCCAAGAAAACATCCCCCACACCATTACACCACCACCACCAGCCTGCACAGTGGTAACAAGGCATGATGGATCCATGTTCTCATTCTGTTTACGCCAAATTCTGACTCTACCATCTGAATGTCTCAACAGAAATTGAGACTCATCAGACCAGGCAACATTTTTCCAGTCTTCAACTGTCCAATTTTGGTGAGCTCTTGCAAATTGTAGCCGCTTTTTCCTATTTGTAGTGGAGATGAGTGGTACCCGGTGGGGTCTTCTGCTGTTGTAGCCCATCCGCCTCAAGGTTGTGTGTGTTGTGGCTTCACAAATGCGTTGCTGCATACCTCGGTTGTAACGAGTGGTTATTTCAGGCAAAGTTGCTCTTCTATCAGCTTGAATCAGTCGGCCCATTCTCCTCTGACCTCTAGCATCAACAAGGCATTTTCGCCCACAGGACTGCCGCATGCTGGATGTTTTTCCCTTTTCACACCATTCTTTGTAAACCCTAGAAATGGTTGTGCGTGAAAATCCCAGTAACTGAGCAGATTGTGAAATACTCAGACCGGCCCGTCTGGCACCAACAACCGTGCCACGCTCAAAATTGCTTAAATCACCTTTCTTTCCCATTCTGACATTCAGTTTGGAGTTCAGGAGATTGTCTTGACCAGGACCACACCCCTAAATGCATTGAAGCAACTGCCATGTGATTGGTTGATTAGATAATTGCATTAATGAGAAATTGAACTGGTGTTCCTAATAATCCTTTAGGTGAGTGTATATACCTGTATAAAGTGCACGTGCAAACATGTGCAAAAAGTATGGGACAGTACAAGACATTTCTAACAATGAACAGGACATTAGGCACAGTGAGAGACAGTGCAGCGCCGACCAGTACACAGTAGTGCAAAAAGATGAGTTTCTAAAAACGTTGCACTGTGTTTTGGGTTTTCAGACTTTATTTGCTTTGATCATTTTGTGTTGTGCACCCCTGGGCTACCATAATCTTCCACTAAAGTGCAAGACATAATCATGAAGTGCATACATGAATCGTGAAAGATGTTTTCTTTAGTAGACGATTTGTGTCTTTATTTGAATTTAAAATTCTAAATAAAAAGTCATCAGCCAACTGGTAAGTAGCTTCAATTTAGCAGAGCCATTTTTCAACCAACCAAAAAAAAAAGTTTTCTGCTTTAATTTTGTTCCCTGAGTAAAAGCAATAGACCTCATTCAGGCTAGTGCCCTCTTTGATTTTAGTGAGAACGACAACGGGGCTGTGAGAGTTAGACTTACAGCCTCTTCAATTGACTGTACTGTAGTTTGAAGTCTTTTTGGATCATTCTGTGGACAAAACATTGATAAAATATCTGTCCAAGAACATTCAATGTGCAAATAACTACAGACAACATGAGTTGTGGAAAATCAGATGTTATTTAGGAGCTTTATACAGCTTTATACCATTCACAGCATCATTGTCATTCCCATTAAAAATGAAAGATGGCACTACCGTGAATACGGTCTACATGCTACTAAAACCATATCAATTATAAATACAGCAGCAAAGTCTAGATGAACAAGAAAATAACAGTTTGAGAGTTTTTGTGTGTCTACTGTTTATAGGGACTCATTAGCAGAACAGCTGGAAGAGAGTCTGACGAAGGTTGACTCTGAGCAATTGGCACGCTCCATCGCTGAGGAACAGTACTCCGAGCTGGAGAAAGAAAAGATCATGAAGGAGCTGGAGATCAGAGACATGATCGCCAGACATCGGCAGGAACATGGCGAGAAGGACAATATAATCAGCTCGGTGAGAAAGCGAGGAGAGAGAGAGAGAATAATGAGAAAATAAGAATTTGTATTGTACTTAATGTCCTTTTCTCTTCTGTGTAATGCTAAGCTGGAGGAGTCTAATCGCACACTGACTGTGGATGTCGCCAACTTGGCCAGTGAGAAAGAAGAGCTCAACAATAAGCTCAAACATCTACATCAACGTGAGTAGACTACTGGACTAATGAATGGCACTTTCCTCGAATAGCGTACAAAATAGGGCCAGGAACTTTTAAATATTTTTTTTGCTTTTTCAACTATTGAAAAACAGTTCGCCTAAATTAACTTGCTGGTTTTGGGACCAAATGTTAGTTTGTAGTTATTGCTAAATTTATATTTCCTTTACTTAAATGGCTACTTTTAATGGTATGTTAGTTTTATGTTAGAAAATAGTGTATCTAAAAGTTTTCACATGGGATATGTGCCTCTAATGGTTTTTACACTCCAGTGTACTGTATTTTTGGAATGTACCAAATGCCACTGCTTATTATAGTAACATGAAATGAGTGATGTTATAAATGTGCTATAACACATTTATAAATGTATACACAGAGGTGGAGAAGGCCAGAGAAGATGAAAAACAGATGAAAGATTTGAAGCTGTTCTTTGAGAAGCAGATCCAGTCTGAGAAAACCCTCAAGATACAGGTGTATATGGGAGGAAGTGAGGGTGGCCACACACCTCACTTAAAGGGAAGTTTCACACAAAAATGAACATTCTGTCATCATTTACTCACTGATGTTGTTCCAAACTTGTATGACTTTTCTTCTGGTTGGCTGTGGCTCAGGGGGGTAGAGCAGGTTGTCCACTAATCGTAGGGTTACTGGTTCGATTCCCGGCCCACACGACTCCAAAAGTGCCGAAGTGTCCTGAACTGAACACACAAATTGCTCCCAACGGCACCTAGCATTGCGCGCGCGTGTTTGGTGAATGATGCACAGTGTTTGTAGAACCGCTAAGGTTAAAAGGCACTATATAAGTGTAGAAGGAACCAAATACCAGAAGGAACCATTACCATTTTTCCTGTACGTAGAACACAATAACATAAATGTATGTGATCTACAGAAGAAAGAATGTGGGTTTTTAACAACATTGGTGTGAGTGAATGATGACAGAATTTTAATTTTGAGTGAACTTTCCCTTTAACATGTTGAGAAATATTTTAAGGAATTATAACTGTACATAGGCTTTTTACTCTTAAATTGAGGATGTTATAATAATTTTTAGAATATGTGTTGCTAGCATGTCTGAGGTAACTGATAACAGCAACTGTCCATATTTTAGGCTGTAAACAAGCTGGCAGAGGTTATGAAGAAGACTGGTGACAGGCCACGACAAGGCAACGACACTGACATCCGCAGGAAGGAGAAAGAGAACAGACAGCTGCAGTTGCAGCTACGCACTGAGAGAGAAAAACTCAGCCATGTTATGATCAAATACCAGAAGGAAGTCAATGAAATGCAGGCTGTGAGTTATACATACAACATCAGTGCAACAGAAATTTTATTGTCGTCACTTGCAGTTAGTGCTGACCTGTAGGAGGCAGGAGATGAAGTAATAGTAAAAATTAGCAGTTTATTGAATAATGTTAGTTGAGTCTTTCTCAGTGATCAGTTCATCTGAGCAGCACAAATCAACAAGTGTAATTATACTAAGCAATGTCAGTGGAAAATAAGTGTGCTTCTCAACATTGTCTTGTAATGTTGAAGACCTTGAAATAAAGACAACTCCTTATCTCTATCTTGTAAAGAAGATAGAGCACACCACATAAGATTAAATGGAAATGGTAACAAACCACAGAAAGAGCAAAACATATATTTTCCTGAATTTATTATAATTTCAATTTATTCTAATCACTGGCTCCATCAGGAATCCTAGATCTGTCCAGAAATCCTTTCTTGTTTAGGATGGCAGTTCTTAAAAAGTAATCCACTTCCACTCAAAGTGTACCCTCTGTTTGCAGATGATAGCGGAAGACTCTCAGGTGCAGCTGGAGTTGCAGATGGCTCTTGACAGTAAAGACAGTGATATTGAGCGTCTGCGGTGTCAGCTCACTTCTTTCAACATCCACTCTCTGGACACCACTAGCATCAGCAGTACTGGCAATGACCTGGAGCAGGATGGCAATTTTCCAGGTAGTTATCTCTGTTATGTCCCAGCAAGCACTAAACCACCCGATGTGCTTATCATTGGTGACATATTGAATATTCTCTATGTAAAATAAATGCTGGCGATATACTGTCAAATTAAGCAACACTGATAAATTGCAGTTATTTAAATGCAGTTATTTGGCTATTAAGTTATTTGGCTATTTAAGTTTCCTAAAAAGCATGTCAATAGACTAGGTTCACGATCCCTTCTTGTCACGACTTAAGTATGAAAGCATTGAAGCATGTAGCAAAAATGCCATTAGAGTTAGTCGTTAAGTTCAATTCATTTAGATGAATCAGTTCAAACTCTCAGTTTCAATGAATCGATTTAAAAGTCTAATTCATCAGTTTGTTTGCAATAGTCACATCATAGTCATTCAAAAATGTTTGCAAAAGTCCCTGCAACATTGTGGAATCATATTTCATGTAACAAAATGTTTTTGGCCGCATTGATTTTGATACGTTTATGCCTCTCATCCATACTAGAATACATTTTCCTCCACCAACAATGTTTTAAGAGATTTTTGAAAGCGCTCTCTAGTTCCACATACTTTGTAAGTATGTCGATAGGAAACTGAAAACTGAATTTTCAAGTGAAAGCAGATTAGTGTGGACGTGGCCTTAGTAAAAAATAAATAGTAATAATAAATCTTCAAATGTATTGTTATATTGGAGCATAGAAATTGTTCAGTAAGTGAAAAATAGTGGGGAAAACATGCCTTGATTATTTTTGACTAGATTTTTAAGGAATATTCTGGGTTCAATACAAGTAAAGCTTAGTTGACAGCATTTGTTGTATAATGTTGATTACCACAAAAAATGTGTTTCGACTTGGCCCTCCTTTTCTTTAAAAAGCAAATCCAGGGCGTGCTTGGCTGAGTGACTCCAGTCAGGTCTCCTAAGCAACCAAATTGTCCCGGTTGCTAGGGAGGGTAGAGTCACATGGGGTAACATCCTCGTGGTTCTCACTCTCGGTGGGTCGCATGGTGAGTTGTACATGGATGCCACGGAGAATAGTGTGAAGCCTCCACACATGCTATGTCTCCGTGGTAACGCGCTCAACAAGCCATGTGATAAGATCTGTGGATTGACCATCTCAGACGCTGAGGCAACTGAGATTTGTCCTCCGCCACCCGGAGTGAGGTGAGTCACTCTGCCACCACGAGGACTTGCAGTAAGTGCGCATTGGGAATTTGTCATTCCAAAAATAAAAAAGCAAAAATCAAGGTTACAGTGAGGGATTGGTTTTGTTGACAATACATAATCGTGGCAAAAAAGTTGTCAAATTGGCTATAATCTTTCACAGAAAAGGTTAGTAAGGGATTTTTATCACACTAAAATCATGTTAACATGCATATTGTTTACATGTTGTGGATATACCTTTTGAAATGGTAAGCATTTTAACGTTTATAAATTGGCCCCCATTCACTTCCATTATAAATGTTTCACTGTAACCCAGATTTTTGCTTTTTTAAAGAAAAGGAGGGGCAGGTCAAAACTTTTTGGTGGGAATCAACTTTATGCCACAAATGCTTTTGATTGAGCTTAACTTGTACCTGGAATATTCCTTTAAATTTTAACTAGCTTAGACTTTAACTGTAGTCTTCTTTATACTTCTCATTTTATTCTTTTTTTGTTCTTTTTTTTTGCATAGATTTTAATTTACTTGATTACATAAATGATCAAAAAAAAATCTGGGTAAGTCCATATAATGTATATCAAGGTATACATAATAATATTATCAAAAGGCTGTAAAAATATTGAGATATATAATTATTTTAGCTATATTACCCAGCCCTACTTATCAGTATATTTGAAAAATGCCACTCTGTGTCTCTTCACTTCTTAGATTTGGTTAGCTTTTCATTCACTTTTTGTCTGGTCTACTCCACTATAATCACTCCTACTTATCTCTTTTTATGATGTTCCTTTTTTCCCCTTGCTCATAATGGTTCACTGAAATTGTGCATCATTTTACTACTTACTTTTATCTACTTTCTTTCACTCTTTTCACTCCTTCCCACTTTCTTTTATCATGATGCCACTGTAGTCCACATCACACACTCTCACACCTCAGAGTCTATGTCCTTCATGTACCAGCGAAGCTCCAAGTCACTGTGTATTGATACCCGGCCATGCCAGATTGTCCCTCTGTTCCCCTCTGACTCGGAGGAAGAGGAGGATGAGGAAGAACATTGTGGGCCAAGGCCCGCCCTCACATATGAGAGGCCCACTGACCAAAAGCCTGCAGGTGAAACTGCATGAAAACGTATAATTACGCAGGCATACGCGCTCTCTGTCTTTAATAATCTAATTCTGTGTCCAGTTCCATGGATGTGTCTCCAAACCTAGAGAGCTACCTACCTAGACAGCATTTTTGGGGATCAAATGTTCAAATCAGGAAGTCAAGTTTTGGTTGGCTAGCATGGGCAGTCAGTCCCTGGAACTGCACTATTATTTGGGCAAAAACCATGTTTCTCCGTTGACATACATTTAAAGTAATTGTGTATTCTGAAAGAAATTATATTTTTTGCAAGAAACATAGAAACCAAATATTTCAGTGTCCAGTTTTTCTTTGAATGCTCTTAAAAGCATAATATGAGCTTTGCCAATTGGCTAAAAAAAATGTCTCGAACTGAGAGGACGTTAAAAAAAGATAGTAGAAAATAGATTGCATAATCTCTGGACTGAACGCACCAGCAGAGCAACTGTAATTCAGTTGAAAGGAAATGCCAACAAATAGCTTTCTCCAGGTATTGTAAACCTCCTTGGTTTGAGTGTGCCTATGTTGCTCAATGATGCTGCCTAGGTAGGCAGCTTACCAGGTTTTGAAACACATTCACAGTCCTTCTAATAATTTGGTTTGATGCTCATGGGTTTTTACACAATTTTACACGATAATGAGATACTTCTCACCTTGTGTGTTTTAACACTACTGATAGAGCAAAACCTTTTCATTCCAGGAGACTTTCGGTACAGATGTGTGTTCTGCATAGCAAAGCCATTTTCAAGGCCTAAAATAGTTTGAAGATAAAATAATTATCTCTTTGATCATGATCAGTCTGGCTAACCTGTGTTGCCTTGGAGTCTTATATATAATTTGTAACACTCTCTTCTGTTTTTGTGTACAGATGCTAGTCTAGAGGGATGGCTCTCATTGCCTACCAAGAACACTAAAAGGCTTGGCTGGGATAAGAAGGTAATGGTTCAGAAATAGTAAAGTTTGAATCTTCACAATCTACATCAACAAAACCTCTCTGATCATCTGTGCATGTATCTCTGTGAATTGCAGTATGTGGTGGTAAGCAGCAAGAAGATCCTGTTTTATGAGTCAGAGCAGAACAGAGAGCAATCCAGTCCATTCATGATTCTGGACCTAGAGTGAGTCCGAAATGCTGCACACACATTTAGGCCATGGAAATGTTATGCGGAACCCTGTATAATAGCAAATGTGGTTACCATAAATTTTAGCATACGACCCCTTATCTGTAAAGCACTTTAAGTTATAAATCACATTAAACACTAAACAACTCAAACACCTGATGAAAAATGGTTGCACTTACAAAGCAGTACCTAATCCAGTGTTTCCCAAACTTTTTTTGCCAGAGCACCATCAGTATGGCTCAAGTATCCTGTCGTCAAAACAAAAGATGTGTACAAAATGCTAAATGTCATATAAAACTATATAAGTAGCATTTATATTAGTGGAGTGGTGGTGGTGCAGTGGTCTAATGGACATAACTTGTAATCAGAAGGTCGCTGGTTCGATCTCCACAACCACCACCATTGTGACCTTGAGCAAGGCACTTAACTCCAGGTTGCTACGGGGGGATTGTCCCTGTAATAAGTGCACTGTAACTCGCTTTGGATAAAAGCGTCTGATAAATGTAAATGTACATTTATATATAAATATAATTTATGACAGTTATCCAAATGAGCAGTGAAGTGCACAATTATATTAGGCTAATGTTGTTAATGTATACTGGGCAGAGGATATTCTAACTAGGTTCATTGCAAATTATTATAGGAATAGTTCAACCAAATATGAAAATTATCATCATTTACTAACCCTCATGCCATCCCTGATGTGTATGGCTTTCTTGCATCAGGTGAACACAAAAAAATATTTTTAGAAGGATTTCTCAGCACTGTTAGTAATCTGTTAAATCTGTTAATCTAGTAAAGATGTTAAAACAGCATAAAAGTCTCCAGTGGTTAAATGCATGTCTTCAGAAGCTGAAGACATGTATTCATATAGAACAGAAAGTATATAAAAACAGACATTTTCAATGACAAATTGATTACATGGATCTTATATTTGAACACACATTAAATGGAACAAGTCAAGCCTAACTTCAACACAGAGTGAAATGATCTTGGTGCTTCACATATTAAAATATGGATTTGGAGATATTAAGAATGGATATCGAGATATCGTTCAAATGAAGATCACGATTAATCAGAAAATCTTTATTTTTGCCTAACCCTAATTCCTGTTATTTTTATTTTAAGTCATACATTTTGTTTTTAAGTTCAGTTAAGTACGTACCTTCGACTGGGAATCACTGACCTAATTCATTTATTTTAATACCTCCCTTCCTTTTTCCCGTCTTAGCAAACTCTTTCACGTGAGACCTGTCACTCAGACAGACATGTACCGCGCAGATCCCAAAGAAATTCCACGGATTTTCCAGGTAACATGCTTAATTTGTCAATTGCAGGAATGCATATGCTGTATATTAAGAATGATTAAGACAATTCAGCATGCTTAAAATTTAACCCTTTTTTAACACCCTATCTTCCTCTGTTCTCTCTATAGATACTATATGCTAATGAGGGAGAGAGCAAGAAAGAGGAAGTTGCTGTGGAACCATTATCGGCAGCTGAAAGGTCGTCTTTTATCCCACACAAAGGTCACGAGTTTGTGCCCACGCTCTACCACTTTCCCTCCAGCTGTGAAGCCTGTTCAAGAACTCTGTGGCATGTCTTCAGGCCTCCACCAGCCTTGGAGTGCAGGCGCTGCCGGGTGAAATGCCATAAAGATCACATAGATCAAAAAGAAGAGGTCCTTGCTCCTTGCAGAGGTCAGGAGGTCACACTCGCAGAGCATTGCGAATTCAGATTTATCTTAATATATAAATTGTATAAATTATATATAAGCTTTAGAGCTTCCTTAACCTCCTGAGTCCCCCATGTGACTGCTGTGTGCATTTTTAATTTCTCTTTTTGATTTGTAACTATTAGCATCTTGTTACGCATTCACATGATGGGCAAGGAGGAGGCGGGAACCGGCTGAGCAGTCAACGTAAACTTTTAATAAACAAATGAATAAAACACAACATGAAACTACTTTCCAGCATAACACAAAACACACACAAACGAACTGGCATCCCCGGCTACTCTTTATCCCTCTCCCGGCTGATTCAGTGCTGGGCATCCATAGTTACAACCCCGCCACACCATCCTCCTCGTCACATACCCCCAACGCCTGATTCAGGCCAGGGAAACCTCCGGCCTAACTTATTCCCCCCTCCCTTCCTGGAGGGGAGGTGTTGCCCTTTCAGCTATCCTTCTGCCAGCCGGTCTTCCCCACCTCCTGGTAATCTGAGTAGGATGAGGGGAGGGAAAGGGGAGAGGGAAAGAGTGAGCGGGAGAGAGAGAGAAAAAAAGTAGCGCCTGTTGTAGTACTTCCTAGAAATTAACGTCATGCTGTAAAGTCACGTGACGTGGTGCACCAGAAGTTTAACTCTTAAATGACAGTGTAGAGTCTTGTGAACAGTTTTCAGTCATTTGAATTTATTTCAATTTTGCGTTGTGTATAGTGCAGCTAAAATACAATGTCCATAGCACAAGGTTAAATGTCCTGTATGGGTATTGAATAGATTTAAAATCCCATTTTTAAGTTTTAGACATTTTAAATGTAAACAAAGCTGTGATGTAAGTTATGACAAAAAATATTTAAGATTCTGGACTATTTCTGGGTTACTAATGAAATCTAAGGAAATTTGTGACATTGATTCCTTTGTACAAAAGATCAGATTTCATTGCTTTCATTGAAGCACTCAAGATGCTCTTTGCAACATTCTTAAATCATGCTTGATAAAATGGATCATCAGGTTTTGCTCAGACTTGTGGAGTCCATTCCAGCTGGAGGACATGTTGTTATTAAACCAAAAAGTGGGACAAACCAAATACTAAGAATTTCTGAACTTCATGTTAACTTTTCAATTCAACATTTTCCTCAAATTATAATATCATTTCCAATTAAAAATCATGTATTAAATTAGACTTTTGAACCCCCATTGTATCAACAGGCTGTGCAAACTGTACTCTCATATTTATGGAATACAACTGACCAGTCTCAAATTTTCTTCTCCAGTAAACTATGACATGTCAACGGCAAAAGACCTCCTGCTGCTTGCCAGCTCCGCAGAAGAGCAGCAGAAATGGGTCAGCCGCTTGCTCAAGCGGGTCCCAAGAAAACCTGTACCCCACACTCCAATTCTAGCTATATCTCCTCCCCCCTTCGAGGGATCTCCTCCACCTGGGCTGTCCCCTCAACCCTCTCCGCACCTGTCCTCCCATTCCTCCCCCAGCATTTCTCACAGAGGAGCCATCAACGTGCATTCCACCCGACAGCAGCACTCACCCAACACCAGGCGAAAAGAACCAGACAGCTCAACAAGGTTAATACAAAGGAAAAGTAACTTTATATGATGATACACTAAAAGGAGAAAATTGAAAGTAGTAAATGTGGTGTGTGTATTATCCCAGCTTAATATGCATAGACAGATATAAGTAAGCCATCTATAGGTTAATTTAATCTAAAAGTGTAAAAAGTGTGACTCTGTGTCACACAATGTCAACATTGCTCTGTTTTAGCATCCCAACCAACCCAACACTATTTTCACTGTTCTCAATCCAGACCTTCAAAAATGTAAGTGCCGGTACTGGTACAGGGAAAAACAATGCGTGGCATTAGATGTACGTTTTCTTACTATTCTTTGGTCACTGGTGGATTTATATAATATTTTATCAGTCTTATGACACAGCTCTTCAATGTGCATTTACATGCATCATTCATGACTATTTTTAAGACAAAATAAGACATTTTTTTATAATCCTTGTTTATTTTAATTTCTTTTACACATTTGTAGTAGCTTGCACTCTTCCAGTCAACTTTAATTTTGTACTGCAGCGTAATTGCAGCATAATTGCTAATGATGTTACTCTTTATGATTAATCGTTTGTGTTGTTCCTCATTTGCTAAATTAATTAAGGTAAATGTAGAAGCTCTGGGCTCAACAAGTTAGACTTGGCTGTAAATTGTGGTGGTCCTCAGTAGCTTTGTTTGTGCTGCTAACCTTTTCTAGCCCTGGTCCCATGCTCCGTATCATTCTTCACTGACCCGTTCACTTTTGACCTTTCCCCATTGTGCATATGTTTGGACAGTAAGTACACCACATGCCACATTACTACTTATCAACCAGATGTTCTGCTGGCATGTGCAGCCCTAAAACATCCCCTTCAGATGTCTGACTGTCTGTTCTGTTCTCTGTAGAGGAATTCAAGTGGTAGTTCACCCAAAAATGAAAATTCTGTCACAAACCCATATGACTTTCTTTCTTATGCAGAACACAAGAGGAGCAATTTGAAAGAAGGTCCCGTTTGCTGTATTCAGTAGAATGGCAGTGGATAGTGCCTCACTTTAAAGCTTCAAGAATTACACAGAAGTATTTTAAAAGTAGTCTGTGCAACTCTAGATTCATATTTCAAGTATTCTAAAGGCATATGGAAGAGTTTGGTGAGAAACAACCTAAAATTTAAAGGTACACTAAGTACTTATTTCCCCCTCATTTATATAAACATCAAATAAACATTTGTATAAAACCATGACCACTCATGTAAGATGATGAGTTTTTATTCTACATGGAGCAGGGTCTCCTCATGGGGGCAGCCATGTTAAGGCCAATTCACACTGCCCAAACAAATGCCAGCACACACCAACATCCAACACTTGTTTGGTTTTGTCGGATCTGTGTGATCACCCTGTTAACATTTCCATTCGTTGGCATCTGTTTTTACATATTCAACAAGTTTAATTGCCATTTGTCAAGTCTTGGAATGTTTGAGCAGTGTGGTATGATTTTCGAACAAACTCTGACATAATCTGACTTCATCACGAACCGTTGCCATGACAATGAGGTAAGCGTCCCTGTCAACTAACAGAAAATTAATGCACGCAACCGCACCTGCATTGATAGAGCAGGAGATACACAGTCAAACATGAATAATTACATTTTGTTGCAAACTTGTTAAAGAATCCCATTCCTTTCTAAAGAAAACGTTATGTTAGTGTTGGGTTCAACAGATTGTGTGGATGACACGCATAAGGGAATATGTGCAAATAGGCAAGACACGGACGGAGATTAAGTTGTGCTGAAGCACTCTTTTCAGTCGCATGAAAAACAATATGAGGGAGAGTAAATTATAACAGAATCTTCATTTCTGGGTGAACTATTCTTTTAAATGTGTCTGATATAACTTTCGCTAGCGGTTGACGATGGATGGATAACTTTCGCTTGAGTGTCGCAGTGTAAAAACAATCACTAAAAATACAATCCCCTTTACCCTGTAATTTACATAATATTAGCATTTTTCAACCTAGCACCTGATTAAATATCAGACTTTGACATGAAGGAAAAACACAACTGCCCACAGCTGCTTTCAGAGCCACCAGTCCTAGGAATTTTCTGCAAATGTCGTCTAGTGTGTTTATATTTGTCACAAAGGACAAAACAATTATGAAGGTTTTTTGAAGGCATGGGATTTGTGGATTATTGGTTCAAAGAATCTTGGTCTTCCTTTGCAGTATATTTAAAATGCCCAAAAATTTCACATTAGCTTTATATTACAATTATTAGTAAACATCAGTCACACTCCCTTTTTAGATACCTTTTAGAGCTCAAAGCAAAACCTTTATTTGGAAACCCATACTTGCTGGATAAAAGATGAAGGCCATCATTTTTTTATTCCGATTCCACATAGTGGAATGAACTTTTTATATGAGCCCAAATTACTCCTCTTTTGTTCCAGATATCTTGAGTTGGGCCTGACGGACTGGGGTTGGTCTCTTGAGGTTGAAATGGATGATGACGATGTATTAGACTTCTGAAGAGTTGAGAGTTTGTGGGGAAAACACAGTGGTGCCTTAGCATGTGTTGTGTTTGGTTTTCAAGCAGGTTTATTTTGTATTGTATTAATAGTGTTCTTGTGTTTTGTTTCCACTGTAATGAACTAAAACTAGGGTGCAAGTTTTACTCATGGATGTGTTTGTGCACTAATATAAGTAGACTAGTATGTGCATGTTTTGCTGAATTAAAGACGTTTGGCTTTGTTTAGTTGAAAGGGATGTATTTGCTGTTGTTTACGCATGTGGTAGAATATGAAATGTGATGTGTATACCATATTTAATTATTCAATTTTTAAAAAATAAATTTGTATACCTGTTCATTAAATATTGACTTCAACTCACTCTCCCTCCATCTCTCTCTCTGTCTCTCTCTCCTTAATTTCAGTTAACCTTGGGGAAGTCTGGATAGGTGATTATCCATCTGGGAACAATTACATCACAGAAGAAAATTACATACTTTTCATTTTGGCAAATGGAAGGACGTCCAAGTACAAATGATTGAGGGCCTTATATTTAATACTACACAAGCCATATATCACCTAAAGGGTGTAGTTTTCATTTTAATTTTATGTCATAAAAATGTATGTCTTCCAAAACATGATATTCTTTAAAGTAACTTTTTAAAGTAAAACCAATTTAAAGTTTAGAGGTTGCTTTTATTTCCAAACAAAGTCGTCAGTGTGTGTGTGTGTGTGTGTGTGTGTGTGTGTGTGTGTGTGTGTGCTGTGCCATTGTGTGTGTTTGAAGCAGAATATATACTTTGGCTCCACAATTCTATGATAATCATATATATATATATATATATATATATATAATTTAATTTTTTTTTTTTTTTGACATAATGCTTTTCAAAGAGCCATTAGAAAGCATACATTAGCTGTTGCCAGAAATATCTGCTCAAAATACAGCATATGCATTGAAGACATATCATTATTGATATGACATGATGCAAAAATGCAATCCATATAACATTTTAACGTTTCATTATACTCATTAAAAAAAAGAAGACTTTTGTGTTTGTATATCGGAATATGAAGATCTCCAAATCATTTTCTGTATTTTATCTAAGCAATAAAACATACAGAAAATTGCCACTGACAATTTATTGAGACATGTTGTGAAATTGTTAATAAAAGTTTATTTGATGGTAAATGATTGACTGCCTGTATGATCTCTACTTCACCTGTAACATTTATAGAAGCAGTGTTTGATAAATTACTGAAAGTAAATCATTACAAATGACTAATTACTATACATTTTTAATCAGATTAATGACTTTACTGATTACTTAATTGCTTTTAAGTTACATTCTATAACACTTCACTGAAACTCTTCATCTTCTAATTCAAAATAATCTATTTCCTCCTTTTTCATTGATTTGTTAGGGGGCACATGCAATTTCAGCTGTCACAGAAAAGCAAACAGATTAACATGATTCATTTAAACAGAAACAGACTAACAAATAAATTTAATAGTACATTTAAATATGTCTGGATTGTATGAGGTACTATTTTTGAGTATATAATTTGGTCCTATTATCAACCATCGCTTTATATGGTTGTTGTTTAAAGGGATAGTTCATCCAAAAACGAAAATGATCTCATCATTTACTCACCCTCATACCATCTCAGATGTGTATGACTTTCTTTCTTCTGCAGAACACAAATGAAGGTTTGTTTTAGAAGAATATATAAACTCTGTAATTTCTCACAATGCAAGTGAATGGGTGCCAAACTTTTGAAGCTCCAAAATCCACATAAAGGGAGCATGTTTTTTGTTGGACCACCTCTAGATTGTACAGGCTTGGTCTGAAAGACACACCCACCTGCTGGCGATGCCATTCAGAAGATGGGGACAAAACCCAAGTTTTTTGGTGGTGAGTCAAGATCCAAGAATTTTGGTTGAGGTTTCAGAGTTTTATGTGTGACGTATTGGACACTCAAATTTCATTTTGCCCCAGACTGTTTTTTAGGCGATAGGGCGGTCATTAATATAGAGGATACAATATTACAATAATGGAGTGGTGGTGGTGTAGTGATCTAAGCACATAACTGGTAATCTGGTGATCAGAAGGATGCTGGTTCGAGCCCCACAGCCACCACCATTGTGTCCTTGAGCAAGGCACTTAACTCCAGGTTGCTCCAGGGGGATTGTCCCTGTAATAAATGCACTGTAAGTCGCTTTGGATAAAAGCAATAATTGGTAAATGTACCAATTGCATTCAATTCAAGATATTGTTATATTGATATGGATA
Source organism: Xyrauchen texanus (assembly GCF_025860055.1). Lineage (NCBI taxonomy): Eukaryota > Metazoa > Chordata > Actinopteri > Cypriniformes > Catostomidae > Xyrauchen > Xyrauchen texanus. The sequence goes on along the minus strand of NC_068305.1, from coordinate 29,472,240 downwards.
TCTCTTCACACACACATCACTGCGTTGCTTCGCCCTTATATACTGGCTCACACTCTATGGTCTACTGGTGCAAATTTCCTGTTTGTCCCGAAGTTCAGGTTGTCTTCAATGGGAGGCAGGTCGTTTATGACTGTCACTCTTTGACTTTGGAATGCTCTCCCACAATCCCTTCAGGAACTCACCAATTTCTCCTTTAAATCACATCTAAAAACTCATCTCTTCACTCAGTTTTATCTCTCAGCTGCTTGTTAGGGAGTTTTATTTTCTACCTTGGGTTCAAGAAAGATGCTATATAAAATAAAATTATTATTATTATTATTTTCACACCTGTCTCTGTAATAGCCCTAGGCTCAGTAAACCGGGCCGCCATCAGATGGTTTGTTTAGGCAATCAGATGACTTTAATCCTGTCAATCATTTTGCACATTCACAGGGCAACGCACACAATATATGTTTGTATAAGTGCCGTTGCAGTGTCCTGCTCCCACGAAACGTTCAGGGTCGGACATTGAAATGCTGAGTTGGACTCTCCCCTTCCATCGGAGGGGGCGTGGCTAATTCAACAGCTAGTCTGGTGGAAATTCCAGAATGGCTAAAATCACTTACAGCACATTGAACCCTAGAATACATATGTAACGTCACCCCCCTTAAATGCATATGTGGGTCAAAAAATACTTAGATGCAATTTCCATGTTTGATGATAACATCCAAAATGTCCCCACAGCCACCACCATTGTGTCCTTGAGCAAGACACTTAACTCTGGGTTGCTCTGTAAAAAATGCACTGTAAATCGCTTTGGAAAAAAAGCGTCTGCCAAATGCATAAATGTAAATGACCATTTTGCCCTTGCCGTGATCTAGTCATCTAAACTCGGGTTGCTCCATAAGAACTGTCCCTGTAATAGGTGTAATGTCAAGCACTTTGGATGAAATCGGCTGAATGACAACTTTTTATACTACATAAATATAAACGAGAACATGGTATTTAATATATATTTAATTACAAAACAAATGCAAACTGATCATGTAAAAGAACTGTATGTCTATGTAGGTTTAGCTCAAAAACACACAAGCACATTAGCAGGACCAGCTGGGAAAATACCATAGTTGTTATTTTGATCGTGATCTGAGCTAAAGAATCATTGTTTTGTTTTGTTATGATACCATTGTTTTCAGATTTTAATGCTGATATGTGATTTATGGCGATTTCATTCATTTACCACTCAAGTTGATTGGAGCTGTACCACTTATGCCATTTGTTGCATTCTTAGATGAAATCTGCTTGGGAGTGCTCCCAAGAGAGATGCTAAGTGTACAGACTTACCGTGAAAGGGACTTTGGCTTGTCAAGCGATTTCAAAGGTGTTGTTTAGATTAAGTTTAAAAAGACACATTATCTTTCTGACATATTTTTCCAACAAGAAGTGTACATTTGTTTATTATGACAGTTAAGGCTATTGTTAATTTCATTAAAAGATTCTTGTTTTTTCTCTCTCTCTCTCTCTCGTCTGTCTCCCTTGATCTCTGATGTACTGTTTTTGTCCTTAGAAATCCCTGGCTTATCTAAAATAATTGTGCCTCCTTTGGACAGATTTATGACTCTTGTAAATAAGGGCAAAAAATTAGGAAAATTAAACCTTTTTACAGAGGGTATTGAGAAGATGGGAGATCAGAGCTTGTGCTTGTTCCTATTTCTGCCCCAATTACCCCCATTCTTTCATTTCCCCTGTATTTATGACAGAATTGTGGAAATCATATGTGTGATGAACAAATAAAGGCATTTTCATTCACTTGACCACGACACAGTGGCTTTATCTCAAGCACAGTCTTCATACTGAAAGCATTTCCAAAGCTCAATACATACAGTAATGACATATCATTCTTTATTCATGAGACAGTGTTGCTCACTTCTGTGCTGTATGTTTGGGCATCCTATACATGAGTCTACTGTACCTTTATAGGCTTTTGTGTAATTAATTTCTGTTCTATGAAATGAAATCAACCTCATTTTATAATCATGGCATTTTGTCAAAGGCTCCCAAAATTGAATTTATATTCCTTTTTTTCTGCATCAATGTAAAAGTTCTAAAGTATATATTTATCCAAGTAGGAAAGGAGCAAAATCAAACTTATATAAAAATATAATGTTATGAAGTTTAAACTTTTCAAATCTCCAAATAACCACAGGCTGCATTGTCTGACTCTAGTTTTACCTTCTGAATTGTAACAAGGCCCTGAACTTATCAAGAGTAAACCCCATAAGAACCTTCCAAGAATGCATACACATGATACTCAGTAACCTTAAAGATGATATTTCTCTTTGTATTGACAGGAGGTTTTAGCATTGTTAAAGAAGGATATGGCATAGTCATAATAATACATGATTGTTTGAGCATTCTTTCAGTCAAAGAGAAAAGTAGTACTGTATTTCTTTTGTAACACAATTATGGTTAAAAGCAATGATGCAACTGGCAATGATGCAACTGGCATTTTGCAAGACGAATTTGTCTACATTTGTGCACATTTACACATAAACAGTATATAATATCAAATATCACTGTAATGGGAGAAATTAAACTAAAGGTTATTCATTCAGTGCATGCAATCTATATTTAGCTCTCAAATCCTGACATCCAAAGCGTTTCTCCATAAGACTAGTACTCTTGAATATATCCATTAGTAAAACAGCAAAAATCCAGCTTTTCAAAAGGTCACACTCACTCTTGATGTGTTTAAATGGTTTTAAAGCTCCTTGCCAAAAACTACTTTGAGCTCAGAATATTGCCCATATCCATAGAGGAATGAGCTCATAATTCTGCTTTCTAGTGGTGATTAATTACACAAAGTAATGGACCTGCACTGCTCTGCACCCCACTTGCTCTGTCACTCATAACCAATTTGCTTAATTAGGCATCTGCTGTAAGCACAGTGTGTAAAATATATCTTCAATAAAAGTGTCTTTTGTGTGGATGGCACACTTGCCTGAAGGGCATTACATTGGATCTCCAAGGAACTGCAATCAGGCTAGTATATCTTGTGGACAGAGTGTGCTGCCATATGATTTAAGAGCAGGGATTTACTGGGCTTTTTAATCTTAACTGTTCTTAGGATGACCTTGCTATTGTGAGTGGACTATATAATGACTGCCATTTCCTTTAAAACAGGAGTGAGTCATACTGGATTTAGATTCCTAAAGGCAGCTGAGATGACATGAGGCTGTGAAGAAAAATACTTGTTTCACACCACACGCGAAAGCAGCACTTTTACTTTGGTGCTCAAATTAACAGATTACAGTTTTCACCCTGACTGCATGAGCAACTCTGAGAAGCAGAGTTGTTTTAAGTTGTAAATGATTTAATTCAGTCAACCGGAATACATATTTTATTAACCATAAGCCCTAACCCCAACCCAAACCATCAGTGGAGTAAATATGTAATCTTATGTGAATGCAATTGGAACCAGAACTGGTTTCTATGGGACCAGAACCTGCGTCTCTGAGGCTGCTCGCACAACACGCTATCATTGGCACCAGGAAAAAGTAAACACATTTGAATTGATGTAAAGATGCCACTTGTTGGTAACTCTGCATAATGTCGATGTCAGGATACTGGAACATTTGGAAGCAATATGTCGAGTTCCTGTGGGATCTTGCTGGTAAGCCTGATTGAATCCATATGATTTTAGCAGTTTATAGCTACACTTTGTGCTATGGGTTCAATTGCATGTAAATTATTTAGCATTTGGTTGTAAATGTTATCCCCCTCTAATGTAAATTAGATTTCATGACGATCATGACGATCAAGCTTGTAATAATTCCCAATGGCCAACTCCCGAATCCTGACAACCATTGTATTACTTATTGTCATCATCACAGGAAACGATAACCAGAAATCACTTCATTTTATGTAAAGATCCACAGCTCTGTTATGCAACAGAAACACTGTCAGTGTGAAAGCACAAAGCGAGTCTGCTGTTGTAGTTCAGTTGAATTTGAATTGAAACTTTATTGATCCCCCTTAGGAGAAATTCACATGTTACAGAAGCACTTATTTAAAAGATAGAAAAAACAGAGAGCATTTAAGAATATGAAAACTACAACCCCAATTCTGGGACCGAATGAGAAATGCTAATAAAAACAAAAGAGAGTGATTTGTAAATTATGTTCACCCTTTGCTATATTGAAAGTACTACAACTACACATTGTATGATGTTTTATCGTATTTGTTTTTGTTTTAAAATGTGCAGTCATTTAAAATCAGATGATTGCAACACATGATCGACTGTCCCAAAACAGTTGGGACAGTTGAGTGTTTACCACTGTGAAACTTTTCTCTTTTTTTTGCCCCGGTCTCAACTGTTTTGGAGTGCGTTGCAATAATCTGATTTTAAATTACTGTCCATTTTCCAAAAAATAATGAAATTCACAAGGTCAAACATCATATAATATGTAGTTGTATTGCTTTCAATATAGCAAAGGGTGAATATAATTTACAAATTACTCCTTTTTGTTTTTATTAGCATTTTTCATACTGTCTCAACCTTTTCAGAATTGGGGTTGTATATAAAAGATATAAAACCATATTAAATATGTACAAAGTAATCAGTACCAGCAGACAGCAATACATCAGTTTAATATTGCACCACTTAGATATTGTCATTATAAATAGATAAATATTGTGCATAAAGGGTTTAAAAACAGTCTAGTAATCATGTGTGATGTTGGTTGAACAGTCTCACAGCAGATGGAAGAAAATACTTTTGATAACGCTCTTTTGAGTGATGCAGATGAATGAGCCTGCCACTGAATGTGCTGCCCAGGGACCTCACTGTCTCATGGAGGGGGTGAGAGGTGTTGTTTTGGATGGATGACAACTTAGTTCCCATCCTATTTTCTCCTATTTCATCAATGGATCCCAAGCAACATCCCAGAAAAGACCTAACCCAAGACTTAGCCCTCCTGATCAAGTCTCTTTTTGTCCTTCTCCGAGATGTCTTCACCCCACCAGACCACTGCATATAGAATTACAAATGCTACCACAGTGTCACAAAAAGTCTTTAGCAGTGCCCTGCATTCTCCAAAGGACCTCAGTCGTCAGAGGTGAAGGCGACTTTCCTGTACAAGACACCTGTGTTATCAGACCAGTCAAGGTTATTGTTTAGGTAGACACCAAAGTATTTGTATGAATTCCCAGTCTCAGTGTCCACACCCTAAATGTTTACTGGCATTGTTAGGATGCTGCTTGGTGTACGCATTGCTTGCACTTACAGTGTGAAACAGGCCTGTCTCCTTAAGAGGCACGTTTGCCATGTTTTCAAGCCTTAAGAGATACTAACAGATAACTATTGCACATTAAAGGGTTAGTTCACCACAAAATTTAAAGTCTCTCATCATTTACTCACCCTTATACCATCCTAGATGTGCATTACTTTCTTTCATCTGCTGAACTCAAATTCAGATTTTTTTGAATATCTCAGCTATGTAGGTCCATACAATGCAACTGAATGGGTGCCAACATTTTGAAGCTCCAAAATCCACATAAGGGCAACATTAAAGTACTCCAGATGACTCTGGTGATTAAATCTATATCTTCTGAAACAATATAAGTGTTGGTGAGAAACAGATCAATATTTTAGTCCTTTTCCACTTTCTTCTTCTTCTGTTTTTGGTGATTCACATTCTACTGTGCAGTGGAAAGAAAAATTACTTAAATATTGATCAGTTTCTGGTTGCTTCATGCTTTTAATAAAACCAGTCTGGTCTAAATAGGTTTTGTATTCATCTTTCAGTGTCACATGAACGCCATGGGAAGGAAAAGATTTTTCCATATTATTTGCATATAATTAGTATTCTTAATAAAGTCTATTCTAGACTTTCTGGTCCAATAAAAAGTTGACTGATTTAAGGACCAATCACTAGAAGAATAACAAAAGTAGGACAATAAGAATCAATACCACAGTAAGGATATTTCTAGAAATTTAAAGGGTTAGTTCATCAAAAATGAAAGTTCTGTCATCATTTATTACCTCCATAGAACATGAAAGTAGATTTCAAGCAAAACGTTGAGGACTGAGTCACCATTAATTTCAATGTATGGAAAAATATGCAAGGAAAGTAAATGGTGACTGAGGCTAACATTCTTCCAAACATCTTTCTTTAGTTTTGATAACTATTATATTTCTAATCAGTCCTAAAGTCACGCAGTTACAAGAACACTTGTGAAATCTAATTTTTTCCTTTTGAGACATAGCTTTATTCCAAAAGAACAAGAGGGTTCTTGTAATACTTTTAAATATTAACATGTCCAAAAGGACTTTCCATCATTTTCTCTTAAATATATTTTTCTGAACTGTGGCTGGCTGGTGTGTTAAGAAAGGAGGAAAATGCCTCTTCTGCGATGTAATTTTCCATACACCCCACTCAGATTAAATCAGAGAACCTGCCTTTGTCTCTTGGTACATTAAGTGGATCTGCACATTTTAATGCAGTCATTACATTTCTTTTTTTCTATTAGATTTCCCTTGTTCACATTCTCTCACTCTCAGTGAGGGAATTCACATAAACTATGAATTATGATTAGGAAGATACACTCAATTATACTTCTGCCAACTTTCAAAAGATCAAGTAAAAAATAGATGTTTTGAAAGACACATCTTTTTGGCTTTGTGGGTAGGCTGTAGCAGTTTTACAGCTTGCGCGTAATGGTTGATTTTACCTACTGAAACTCATAGGGGGAACATAGTTGCTCATATTTTTAGAAGTTGACAAGCAGTGGGCTTTGATATTCTAAAATGTGTCTGGTGTGCTAGTTGTGTGCTCTGGTTACAATGCAATGTGGGTATGTGTAACTTGACACTGATTTATGAGCAATTGACTTGGAAGATTTTGGATACAGTGAGCTGCATGGAACATTTGCTTCTATCTTAGGCTGTGCCTTGTGTGAGCTGTGTATTTTATCAACATAATGGGACACCAAATGTCTCACAAAATGATAAGTGACAACAGGCTGTGTATGGGCATTCTAGAGGTGTACTTCGCTTTTCATTTATATCGTAAATGGTGATACGTGTGTGTTTGGAGAAGGTCTGTGGCCTTTATTCCCCTGTCTTGGCCAACATTTTTGGCATGCGCCATTTGTGTGTGATGCCCATTTGGCTGCACTGGTGAGCTCCAGAGGTTACTGGCTATTAGCAGTAGCTGCTTATTTATCCACCCACATACCAACCGATCCAAGCCATATCTCACTGTCCCGCCATCAACAGGCCTTGTGTGACAGACAGGCCTACACACACAAAGACAAATGCACTGACACCCTTCTTTCCATGTGGGCAAAAACACATCAGAACACTAATGCACAACAAACAGATTACACCCACACACAAACACTTACATCCATGTCAACCCATGTCTTTCAGGACCCAACTAATGGTCTAGAGTGGCTCACACCCTGAAGAATGCTCAAAGCAGTGCAGCAATCTAGTGACACATAATTCAGTCTCTGACAGAGAGGGATGGTTTTTCATGACATTGTTTAGTTAACAGGAGAGATAAAAAAATCTAGAGAGAGAGAGAGAGTATAGGTTACTCAAGCATGCCAGGTCAGGTCATAGACGTCCACATGAACCACGGAAATGGTTGTTTATGGCACCAAACTGTAAGAAATGTATAGAAAAATGCTCTATAAGCAAGTGTTTAGCAAATTAAGCTTTTTATAGGATATAGATTTACCAGATTAATAGTTTTGTATGTTTATATTTCACCAGATGAGGTTTATTGATACAGTTGATATATAGATAGACAGACAGCCAGACAAACAGACACAGACAGACAGGCAGTCAGACAGACAGACTAAGAACATATTCCCCTCTAGTTGTTCTAGTATTTGTGGACAGGCTGGCATTTGGACACAGTGGCTATTGTATCACCAAGTAATGGGATATACGTATCACTCTTTGACTCGCTCACAGCAGCACAGTCCCAAACCATGCTATTGCCAACCGAACCCTGTGTCATGCCATTCTTTCAGCACCTTGGCACTTGCCCTTTTCTTCCTTTGCACGTAACGCCATAAGTTCAATCTCGTGTTTAGCAGCGGTTTCAAGCACACGCTGTTTGCTGTAAAAAATCACAAAGTTGTTAATGATCGGGTGGATTGGCAAAGCAATAGCTATCACGCCACACAGAAAACTAACAGCGGCGTTACACCTGCCCAGTGTGGTTTTAGGATAAATGTCTCCATAACCTACAGTGGTCATAGTAATGACAGCCCACCAAAAGGACTGTGGGATGCTGGTGAACATGGTCTCTGGGTGGCTTTGCTCCATTGTGTACCCCAGTGCGGAGAACAGGAAAATCCCCACACCCATGTACATAAGCAGCAGGCCCAGCTCTTTAAAGCTGCTCTTGAGCGCGTAGGTGAGAGTCTGCAGACCAGAGGAGTGGCGCGCCAGTTTGAAGATGCGTGCGATGCGCATAATTCGCAATGCCTGCACTGCTTGCTGAACATTGGCCAACTCCATCACAGAAGTGCCTAAGTGCGTAAGAATCAACACCACATAGAAAGGCATTATGGCCATAAAATCTATGATATTCATGAAGGAAAGCACAAATCGCAGCTTATTCGAAGAGGAGACGAGACGCAGAATGTATTCCACGGTGAACCAGATGATGCAAGACATCTCAATGGACTCAAGGGTTGGGTGTTCCATGAGACACCCCTCTGCATCCTGCACCTGCAGCTCCGGTATGGTGCCCATGCACATGACCACAGAGGAGAGCAGGATGAAGACAAATGACACCACAGCGATTACACGTGCAGCTAAAGAGGACTCTGGTTTCTCCATGAGCTTCCACAGGAATGCTTGGCATCTCTGGCCTCTTGTGGCCGTGGCATCACCCTCCAGGTCTTCCAGGATGGTTTTGACCTTCTCCGCAATTTCCGCAAGTTCAGTTTCCAACTCGTTTAGACTACCCTGGCAACATTCGTCCAGATAGTCTGCATTGATGCCCCAAAACTCCATCTCTCTCATGAAACACATGGGGCAGATTCCTCGTTTCATATGAATTTCTCCGTAGAAATAAAGTTCCATTATGCATCTGAACACCTCCGGATCTCTGTCAAAGTAAAACTCTCGCTTTGAGGAGTCGTAGTCATCACAGAGTAAAGAGAGATCTTGCGTGCAATCCGTGGCGCTGTTCGCCAGTTCCGCCAAACGTGTCTTGGGATATCTGTTCAGAAGTTTGCCATAGAGAACGTGTTTGACACCGCCAATATTTACAGCAATCTCAGTCTCCTCACTCGCCGCTGAGCTGTTACAGTCAGCATAACGAGTCCTCGGTAATGCCCACATTTCAGCTGATACAATACAAAGTAAAATTTTAAAAAGGGAAAAAGAAGAAAGAAAAAAAAAGTTTAGAGGAACATGTAGAGGACATGGGTTATGTTATGAAAAGCAAAATTTTCATGACTCGTAAATATTAGGTCTATATCTCAAAATGTAAATGCATAGAAGAAAAAGCTAACTTTGCTCACTTTTAGATTAAATTACATTTTATTTAAAATTATTGCAAAATGTGAGAAATCACACGTTTAAATATAAAGCTCTGAATATATGGGAAGCAGCCTAAATTTCCTCTTGGTGTAGGCTACTACACAGCCTACCAGCCTACATGTTTGCATTTATGAACTGTATATTTTAGGTTTAGATAAATAGTCAAAAATATATTTAAAACCTTAATTTAAGTACAAAGTCATATTGTCCTACTGCGGTAAAGTTAGTTTTACGTTTGACATTCGTTGGATATTCAGGCCAACTGCAAATTTGCATCTTTAGGTTAAGTGGTCTTTGAGTTTAATGGATTTAAAGAGTTCAAATATTCTATTTTAAAAAAGGGATTAAATGTTCTATTTAAAAACTATCAAAAATAAGCCTTGTGCAAGAGAGGGTATAATATTAGTAATTTACCCTTGATTTGTCATCTTTCAGTCAAGTTTAATGGATTTTAAGGGACCAAATATTCTAAAATATACAATATGAAAAAATCCCTGAGTAATCTGAGTATTTTGCAGTTGGTTTGACATCTTTAGGTCAAGCATATCTTTAAGTTTAATGTGTATGAACCCGATTATCCATCGAATGTCAAACGTAAAAATAACTTTACCACATTTGTTATATTTATGGGCCGTACTCATGTGCTAGACGTCTTTCACAGTTGCTCTCAGCGTCTATCGCAGGAGCGCCGCGTTTTTTAGACGCTGTGTAAAAAACGGCAACTTTTAAAAACACGTCTAGAGACAACTACGTTGTGTTCTTTTCGTGGCGAAGCGTCTAGCTCTTTGAGCGCAAGAACGCGTTCGGTGTGAACGGCCCCTTTTATGAATTAATAAAGTCGCGTGCGCCACATTATAACTTATTAAAAAAAATAGAATACAAAGGGTCGATTTTGATAAAACTTACTGCTGTTTGGACCACAATCTGTGAAGAAATTCTCACAAAGCTTCTTCTGAGTTGAGCTGCATGATGTCCGTGTGGAGAAAATAAATCCGAAAGGGCGCAACAGAGGTAAAGACGAGTGATGGGTGCAGAACTTGGTGTATTGTGTATGAGCAGAAGTGTTTAAGGGATGGAGCAGGCGTGACGGGAGGGGTGGAGAGTGATAATTTATGTTTTCAGACTAAATGACGAATGGAACAGACTTTATCCGATGCAGTCATCTTGGTAATATCGATAGGAGTAGGCCTACATATAAAAATCCTAGACATACAACGCCATGTGACGTTTTACAAATTTTTACACTTTAAGGTTAATGATCCCGATGTTTATTTGATCAAACATGAGCTTTTCTTTTGACAAACAGGTTTTCCACAAAATATGAATAGATGGTGCAGTAGCTACTAAACATTTAGTGCTACTTCTGCTGGTCCTGTTGTAAAAAATGGTCGCCCAATGGTGAATTATGTTTATAAAGAGCGTCCATTTTGTTAAAATATCTCCATCTAGTGTTTAATATTGGACAACGGGTCTAAAGGCTCCTTTAGTTTTATCCATCCATCTTCTATAGCCATTTGTCCTATGCAGAGCCTATCCCAGCTGTATCAGCCTAAAGGCAATGAAACACTCTGGACAGGTGGCTAGATAAACACAGGGCAACATACACAGTCACACTCTCACTCACAGGCAATTTTGGGTGTCTAATTATCTTAACCTGCATGTCTTTTGGACTGTAGGGGAAACCAGAGCACCCAGAGGAAACCCATGCAAACTCCACACAGAAAGGCCCAGTTGAGCAGGGAATCAAACAGGGACCTTCTTGCAGTGAGGTTTAGTGGGTACAGTGATGTCCACTGAACCACCATGACACCCTCATTTAATCTTATTTCCTCTCAAAACACTAAATAGCATTAAAAAATTACCACAGTGACAGTACTTTGCAAAAAATTAGATAATTGCGTGTAATGTCTAAAGGTTGATTTTGAGGCCATTTGATCTAATATTTAATCTTTTTTAAATGGTGTAGCTAATGAATATCCTGGTAATTATTACTAACTTGTTGTTTTCAATATTGATCAAGGTGATTATTTATACATACATATATATATATATATATATATATATATATATATATATATATATATATACCATTTTCAATGGAATACAAATGGCTCAGTCATCATTCACTTTCATTGCATCTTCTTTTTATACACGGTTTATTTCAGGGGTTTTACAGAAAGCGGCGTCCTTAAACACCAAGTATATGAGAACGAGGGTTTCCTTACGCCACTGATTAAGAGGAAGTGGTTTAACACACATAGATTTCTCCCAGAGAATGCGGCTTATCTGGCCATGTGAACACATAAGCGGTGTTCTCACAGGTTTTTGAAAAGTGCGTATGTGCGTGAACAGATGGAGCTGAACTAGAATCAGAATCAGCTTTATTGCCACGTATGGTTACACATACAAGGTATTTGTCTTGGTGACATTTACATTTTACATTTGGCAGACGTTTTTATCCAAAGCAACTTACAGTGCACTTATTTCAGGGACAATCACCCTGGTGCAACCTGGAGTTAAGTGCCTTGCTCAAGGACATAATGGTGGTGGCTGTGGGTTCCGAACCAGCGACCTTCTGATTACCAGTTATGTGGTTTATCCCACTACGCCAGGAGCTTCCAGTGTACAACAATACAAAACAATACCAAAAACAGCAGCAAGACATAGGTAATTAAAACAAAAAACAAAAAAGAATAAAAAATAAATAATTATACATATACGTACATACACTCACCTTCATACATACCCACATATACACACGTAGTGCAAATCTAATACAATCGCAAATCTATTACAATTAGAAGTAAACAAAGCAGAAAGACTTGAACATTCTTTGGAGTACAGAAGGGAAAGCACATATACAATAAACTATAGGCTATTTGATAAACACTAGTGTAAATTATCGACTGTCCCTTACCTCAGCGTATATGCGCTCTTGCATTGGGGGAATACTGGTGTTTTACGTAATAGACAGAATTCAAGAGAAATCCTCATAACAAAGGGTGTTTACATTGAAGTTTAAAGGAGGAGCTGAGGCAAAAATCTTTGAAAGATTGTCAGAGACAGGGTGAAAAAAAAGAGCATTTCATGACCCTTTTTAAGGTTCGGTTATATCCATTTGGAATTGTGTTAATAACCCCTAAAGTAGTAAAAGAAAAAGAAGCAATAGACAGTAAAATACAGAGATTAATAGTGACATGTGATGCTTTACATTTACATAGTAGATACAGTGCAAATGTTGTGTGTTGCTGGTCACATGATCCCTCATCCCTGTGTCACCCGTAGACTTGAATGGAGAGAGGAACATTTCTGTGTGAGATTCAGCAACATCACTTATTTTTAAGCTAATGGTTTTAATTCACAAAAATCTGCTGAAATGAGCCCCAAACAGCAAATTAAACTTAACAAAGAATCAATAAAAATCTATTTTATAGTGGATTAGCAGTGTAGAGAAAAGAGCAAAAAGAGAACTGCAGGATCACATCACAAAGTAGTAAACTGCAGGTATTTTACACACCAATTAATATAGATTTTATATTGGTTCTTTATGTTGGTTTTCAAAAAATTTCAAAATCTCTCTACGTATACAAGCAATAAACTTGATCTTAATTGTTGAAGTAAATCCAGTCCTGTAGGTAAATCCAATGTTGGCACAGTGAGTGTGAATATACACTGCATTCTCCTTCAAAATGTCAGCTCCCGTCGGTCATTTTGGCTGCTGAAAAGTGAAAGGGACTAAAATAGCATCATGGAGCATTGTGTGTCACAGAGTGCTTTCACCCCATGATTTAAGACTGTATGTTTAGTGGCAGTGACGTGTGTTAAGAGGAACATCTGTGGTTATAGCATATAAACAAAACACTTTGTGAGGTCTTTCACACATCTATGGTTCCTTTCATAATTGTAGATTTTTAAATATTTTTTGGGGCTCTGGTCCCATTGTTAGACAGTGACTGTGGATAGAACAATGAGAGGGATTGGGAGACATCACATCCCAAATTTGAACCTGTAGCCCCCCACATGAGAATAATGACACAAGGTGTAATTTGATTTATTGCATTACAACATCAGTATTTTGTAATCATTTTATCATCACCAAGGAAAACTATATAACAAATGAAACTCTGAAATTTGTGCGAACAATAAAAAGGTCTCAGTCTGCACTGAAAAATATATTAACCTTCAATATTTGCTTTATGTGATAACATCTAAATTAAGTGGTTTTATTCAAGTAAGAAATAACAACACTGATTCAACCTGAATACATCACAACAAAACTCATTTATAAGGGTTAGATCAAGTTGCTCCTTTAGCAATAACAGGATTACCACTTTTTACAGTGTTTTTCAGACCCACTCTCTGATCATGAATGATAATGAAGATCTCATGAAACAAAGTCTTTATAATAGATTTATTATACAATACTTTAAAACAACCTTATTTCATTTTTGAACATACAGTAATTTGAAGTCACTATTTTACGTGCCATTGATACGTTTCAGGCAAGATATTAACTTCCAAAGAAGGGTTAATTGTAACCTGATATGAGTGATGTCTGTCGGTAAGTTTGTGTACGTGTGCACAAAGGGAGAGATATTCAGTCCTGAGTGAATGGACATCATTATCTGTACTGTCCCACTGTGACTGGGTGAACTTTGGATTTTTTTATGTCAGATACTGGGAAGGTAAGAGACAAATTGTCACACAAACAATTGTACATTTCTTGTTATCAAAATCATGTACAAAAATTCTAACTAAGAAATGATTGTGTGTGTATTTTCTTGAAGATGATGCTCCCCTCTCTTCTTGGGATCTTGTGCGTGATCTCTTCAGTTATTTGTGTGAGTAACAACGCAAACATGAAACGCATGATTTCTGCCTAAGCTGTTCTTGAAAGTTCCAAAAGTTTATTTATTCCTTTTTGCTACATCGTGTTCAGGAATTAATACAACTGATTAGAAAAAGCTGTTCATGTTTAAGATATCAGATATTTCACATCAAAGAAAACAAGCATTGTCATTTTACACTCTTAAAAACTCAATGTTAGCAACCATTTAAATTGTTTATATTTTTGTGTTTTAATTGTGCTTACATTTCATTATTTAATACATTTATTACTATATATATATATATTTAATTTAAATAAATTTTATTTTTTATCTAATCCTTTCCATATTGTTAGGTGAGTTTGACTCCCAGTTTTGTATTGTTCATGTCTTCTTAAATTAATTTGCATTGTATAAGGTGAAAAGTTGATATGCATTTTTTGGAGACAGTGCATTAAAGGAATAGTTTACCCAAAAGTGAACATTCTGACATGATTTACTCACCTCGTGTTGTTCCAAACCTCAGTTACTTCTTTAACATAAAAGGATATGTTAAACAGAATGATAGGGACTTCATTGTGTGTTAAAATCTTAATCAGTATATATGTGTGTGTGTGACTAATCTTAAACAAAGTATGTCGGTTAACAAATGATGAATGATGTGTGTAACTATCTAGAGACAGTTTATACATTGGAAATTCTTTAGGCAGGGGAACCTTGAAACAGTACCTACATTGGAAATTCTTTAGGCAAAAAACTGATAAGAATGAACCAATGGGAGTCACAACCAGTAATCCTACTGAAGCAAAAACAAACCAACGGAATGAGTGGAACTTATCTCTTAGAATATTGGAGATGCCCCGGTGGTAAAAATAAGCCAATCAAAAGAGTAAAAACCTGAGAACAAAGGAACACACCCTGGGTCAGAAATGTAGAAAAGAAAGGAACACAGGAGAAACGGGGTCTTTTTGAGCGGAGCTTACGGGTGAAGCAGACTAGATCCCCAGCTGGTTGAATGATTTTTGTACTTATTCTTTCTTGTTAATAAATACAATTTGTACTTTGAAAACTTGACTTCGTCTCCTCAAAAAAGAACACGATACAGCCTCAGCCACCATTTGCTTTCAATATATATAAAAAAATATTAAATAAGCGGTTAACATTCTGCCTAATAACTCCTTTTATGTTCCACAGAAGACAGAAAGTCACACAGGTTTGGTACAACATGACGGTGAGAAAATGATGACAGAATTCAACATTTGGGGAGAATTATCTCTTTAATTATGAGTTTTATGCAAAGGCACTCTTGACCAGGTGTGTTTTGTTGTAGGTGAGGCAGCCAGCTGATGATTACTGGGGAGAGTATGGGCCGTATGGAGCCTGCAGCCGCACCTGTGGCACCGGAGTAGCCGTGAGAAACAGGGTCTGCAACACTATGAGGTGGGTGAATGTGCATGTGTTTGTTTGTGTTTATTACTTTTTCCTTTCTATCCTATTTTATCATAAATATGATCTTTTGATATTAAGGACGGACGGTGGACACAATTGCGTGGGGCCATCCAAATCCTACAAACTCTGTAACACACAAGTAAGCAAGTGATCACTCAAGCAAATTCACACACAGGTTTTTCTTTCATAGTGGGAATTTAAATTGACTTGTTTTAATTCCAAATATTTTCTACCCCATAACCCTAAATCTACCCCTTAACCTAACCCTTGGGGGGTTATATCAGTGGGGATTTCTTTAAGACTGCAAGGGAAGCTCAGCTTCCCCTATAATGTCAAAAAAATAATGGTCAAATATGTACTATTGTGTAAACAATTTATTGACTAAAAATGCGTTAGAACACGTTCATCTCGAAGACGAGTTCGTTCAGAATCAGCTACATTACATATAGCAGGTCGGCTGACTCGATTTACTTCTCATACATTCCCGTAGCGTCAGTGCATTTCCCTGTTGAAGCCGAGCGTCCACTGACTTCAATGGGGCTGCTCTGAACAGTTTTTTTCAGTGCTCCGAAAATAGACGGTCATTGGATAGATGCTGCGATTATGTCCCGCCCATGGACGCTCAGCGTCTCTGGGGGTGAATGAGGAGTGGGCTGGCCCGGACTACGGGCTTCCGCGTGATGATTGGAGGATCTGTCGAAAGACTGCATCGACCTTTTGATTGACAGCGAATCTGTACTATAAGAAGTCACTGAAGCTATTTCGCGCTCAGTCCCATCGCGGATTTCTCAAGTGTAGTCGAAAGACAAACTGCTGCAACCTATTTCTTTATATTTGTTTGGCGAAACTGCTAGTCAATTTGCATAATACATTTCACACAATTATACACCACATTCCTTGTTTCAGTTTTACCAAGTTTAATATATTTTGTTTTAGAGCGTTCGTTCGTTCGTTCGTTCGTTCATTCGTTCATTCATACAGTAGGCTAGGCTAGCGTTGTAAGGGTGAAAGTGCGCACGATGGCAGACGGTGCTAATATTGTCGACCTGATTTTGGCGAAGCCATTTGAAAGTCTTCCTTACGAGGAAAAAATTAGAATTAAACAGCAGGGCAGATCAACACCTAAGATTGATTTAGTGCAAAAAATAGGGTAAATAAGTTTATAATGTAGGCCGAAAATGAGCTTCCCCTCTTTGAAAGACCAGCAGCCGCCACTGGGTTATATTATATTAATCTCACAGAATATACCTGGTAAATTAGATTACATCAATGAAAGCCATTTTTAGATGGTTAGAGCAAGTAGAAATAGATCCTCTTTTTTCAGTGTTGGTTGGTTCCCACAAATAATGTTTTCAGGTTTTATCGGTGTGGGGACATTTGATAACTAAAATGTTGGACAAACCTATCCAAAACACATGCACATATTAATATACACAATGTGCATCCACATATTCATATACACAATAAGTTTTAATAAAAGTGTAATGTAGTAGTGGCAGGGTGGAGGGTGGGGCCGGGTCGTGATTCTACACGGCCGGTCCCTTATCAGGCTAATCAAGCCTCTGAGAGGGATAATGGCCGACTGTGGAGGATGGCGCGGGAGAGAGAGATCGTTTACGGACATGTCTGTCATGTGTGTGTTGTTGTCTTTTGTTTAAGTTTTTAATTCAAATATAATTTATATTGCCAAGCCGGTTCTTGCCTCCTCCTTTCCATTGAACTACGTTACAGTAGTCTTCTAACTTTTGTGCTTCATAAAGGAATGCCCTGCTGGACCCAGAGATTTCCGTGAAGAACAGTGTTCTCAGTTTGACCGCATTGAATTCCAGGGAAAGCGTTACACCTGGCTGCCATATTATGGAGGTGAAAATCAATAAATGGCACATAACATTACTAAATAATATTTTATTTTATGGATTACACAGTCACTGAGCTGAACAAGGGAGTTAAGATGTTTTAAAAGTTGATAGGATATTTTTTAGCTTGGTAGAGTAAATGATTTTCACATTGTTCTCAGGAGCTTTAAATCATTAAATTACAATGAGTGAAAGACTTTGGTACACAAATGAAGGGTATAGCATATAATTAGATGTAATGTATGGTTCCGTAAGAAGGTTCTGGATGCTCTCATCTCTTGTTATGGTCAAAAACATTCCTCAGGCAGTTCAGTGGACTAGTGTACTTAGCTGAGGCTCTGTATTCACATGGTCTGATTGTGTTTTGGTCCAGCTTCAAACCCATGTGAGCTGGTGTGTGTGCCCAGAGGAGAGAACTTCTACTACCGTCACCGACCCACTGTCGTGGATGGCACCCCATGCTACATGGGCCGTAGTGACGTCTGTGTGGAGGGTGTCTGCAGAGTATGTATAAACTGACTATAACACAAACCACACACGCAAACACTTCATTCTAACACCCTTATCTTTGCTGAAAGGCGGTAAGCCATGAGGAGATTGTGGTAGTTGAAGATCACTCTTTTCCTGTCTCACCCAGACATGGTCCTGGGGCAGCTTCCCATATAATAGACACTTTCAGGTAAACACCCTGTATTTAATGTCAACTTGTTTTCATTTGAACATACCATGTGTGTGTAAACAAAGAGTGAGAAGACACATGCAGAAGATGCATTAAACTCTGTTTAGTTTACTATTGGACACTGTATCTGTTTTGGCCTACTGTTATGTTTGTGTCTGTACGTACTTATCTATATTATTTGTTGACAAAAACTGACAAACCTTCTATTAGGGACATTTGGAGATGCCCTCAGATGGAACATCAATTCATAATTAAAGCAAATACCACTTTTTTATATTCTAATAAAGCATAATATTTTCTTTTAGGGGTAAGATTACGATGTTGGTTAGGCTTAGTCTATAGAAATAATAACAATCTTTATATAGACGATATAGAAGGTTAGGGGTTGGGGTTAGTTAGAGGTTAGGCTTCATATAGTATGTCCCCATTTAGACAGCTTAGCTAATGTTAGTTTGTGATGATGTGTTTATAGGTACACATATGACTCCTATTCAGAGTGTTCAGTTCACTGTGGTGGAGGCATGCAGAGACGTGCTGTGCATTGTATTAATGAGAGAACATCAGCAGCTGTAGATGAATCTCACTGCATGGCACAAGGCCTCAGGAGACCAACTTCCCAGCTAGCCTGCAACCAGCACCCCTGTGCCGAGTACAGTGTCGGTCCCTTTGGTGATGTATGCGATTACCTCATTCATACTTATACACGCACACATGTGCAGGGGAATATTTTATTGCAGCAGTTGTGCTTTCATAGTTCAGGAGACATAATATATCTCAGTTATGTTTAATTTAAAGTGATACTTCAATCAAAAATTATAATTCTCTCATCAGTTATTCACCCTCATGCCATCTCAAACACGTCTGACACTCTTTCTTCTACAGAAAACAAATTAAGATTTTTTTTTAAGGATATTTGTATGATGTGTGTGTTTGTCCATACAATTCAAGTCAATGGGGTCCAAAACTTTCAAGCTCCAAAATTGACATAAAGGCAACATAAAGGTTATCCATATGACTTTAGTAGTTTAGTCCAAGTCTTCTAAAGGGATATGATAGGTTCTGGGTGATGTCTTGACAAATCTTGACATTTTGGTTTGTTTCTCACCCAAAACCGATTGAATCACTTCAGAACACATTAATTGAACCACTAGAGTTGTAAGCTTACATTGTATGGACAAATAGACTTCATATAATCTTCATATAATATTTTGTGTCCCATAGAATAAAAAATGTCATACGAGTTTGAGACGGTATAAAGGTGAGTAAATTACAAGAAGTTATATTTGGTTAAACTACTCTATTAAATATCAACTTTGTCTTAGATATTTTTCTTAAAATTCCTTAGGGGGGACACAAATGAGACAATTGTTGACATAGTTAGAGTACAGAGCTATTAAATGTATGTGTAGAGGATTGCCAGTACAGATACTTTTGTCTTAGAATAGTTTATATTGAAACATCTGACCTTTGATTGTAATCGTTGGTTTGTTTGCAAATCTGAGCATAGTGTAACATTGTTGAGATCTCTTCTGAATCTCTTTGGGAGACATGTGCAGGGATACGGGGGCCTTCTTTTTTTTTTTTTACATCTATTTGCTAGTCATTTGCAGGTGGTATTAGGGTGAGGGACTTTCTCATTCTATAGAGCATTTGGTTTGACAGAAATCTGTGTAGTGCAACATGATTCATCATTATTTTGCTGGATGTTTAAATGCACATTGTGCTAAAACTGAATTTAGTCATAATTTAGGAGCACACTTACCGTACATATACGTAGCAGCCTTCACAGCAAACACACATCGACTAAAAACCTCTAAACTCCATAATTGTTCATTTCTTCCAGTGTTCAATGACGTGTGGTGAGGGACAACAGACACGAGAGGTGTTCTGTGTCGGGGGCAGAGGAGAGCACATTCCTGAACACCACTGCAGTGGTCTCTCACGCCCACATGATGTCAGATCCTGTCAGAGACCAGCTTGCCACCAAGTTTTTAAATACTACACTGGGGACTTTAGCCTGGTTAGGGAAGGACATTAACAGTAAGATCAGTTTTAAGAATATTTCTCTCTCTCATCACTATCACTATCTCTTTCAGTGTACCCGAAGCTGTGGAACTGGCACTCGGAAGCGCAGTGTGGTGTGCATGGATTTGGATCTCAATCAATATGGAGATGAAAGATGTACTTCTCTTAGCAAACCTCATGCTGTGGAGAACTGCAACACACAGCCCTGCCCTGGTGCACAGAGTGAGTTTTATAATTTCTTAAAATTCTGTCATCATTTCCTCACCCTTTTTTATTCACACAGATTTGTTATTCCAAATCTGTGTGACTTTCTTTCTTCTTTTTATTCTGTACTTGTGTTGCCTTGGTTTAGTGGTGCCCAGCATGCAGAACCCCAGTGGTTACGAGAACTCCTTGCGTGGATTTGTACCTCATACCCATGATGAACACTCAGGTTCAAATGTTTCTGTTTAAAGATTAGTTTTTGACTCCTGTATACATTCTTTATGTGCTTATTTTTGTTATATTGAGTATGTGCTGAAATTTGTTCTACATTTGTTCCATGGATAGTTCATAGACCAAGCGATCCATACCCTCCTGTGTCTGGCCCACATTGTGCTCAGTCATATTACGGCTGCTGCCCCGATGGCCATACTGCAGCCTCTGGCCCTCAAGGAGAAAGCTGTGCTCGGGAAGATTGTTACAGAATGAGGTACATACGTGCAGTCAAATCATCCATCGATACATTCACACGGATAGTTGAATTCACATCCTACTTCTGTAATTTCCTCCATTTTTTATCCTCGGTCTACCTAACCCAAATCTTCTTAGCTAAAAACTGTCTCTATTCACACACTTTTTTTAATTTCCTATGAAATCAAATTGGAGTTTCACAAGTCCACTGATAGCCCTTTTCCACTGACATGATTCGGGGCCGGTTTCCTGAGCCATGGTTCCACCGCAGAAAAGGCCATTTCGGGGGTGGAAAAATTGGTCCGCACCAGCCCCAAAAGCTTGCTGGTCTCTACGCAGGAACTGATTACGTGAGCAGGGGGTGGAGGGTGGATAGTGTTTTTTAACCAGGTAAAGATTATCAAACAACAACAGTAATTACAGTCTGCAGCAAGGACTACTTCTTTACTCTATAACAACAATAAAAAATCCACAAAAATGTCAAACATCAAAAGCATTTAGGAAACACAGAGGAAACAAGTGTTCTACTTGTATTATGGTCTTTACGGTGATCCGAGATAAACTAGAGAGATCAGAAAGGGGAAAAAAGAGTGTACAAAGAGAATAGCAAGAAATGATGCACGCCGGCTTCTACTGGATGATTTAAAAATCATAAACAAATAAATAAAAATAAAAAACTTAAGAGAGTACAGAGACCATAAGAAGGACCTAAGCAGAAGTGGCAGTGGACTGAGCAATGATTGCTTGGACACCAACCAGCCAGCTAACTAACCGGGGCATTAAATTCAGCCAGTAAAACTCGAGACAAACACCGAATTGCAGGTGTCATTTGTAGCTGATTTCGGTAAGTAATTTTATTTGCTAACTTTGTTAGCTTTCCTTACACTCTTCTCATTTTATTTTGTGCATTATTATGTTCATCAAGGGGAATACCCAATTATTTAGGAAGATCGTGGCTACCTGTCAAGTACACAGGTGGGATTCGTAATATTATACGTTACAGTTTATATTATTTAGCAAGTTAAGCCATATTAAAAATGTTCATAGTAAATAATGTAATTACGTTAAGCCAAGCGACACTACCTGCTGACATTACTTGTCATCTTGAGCGTAGATGTCATCTCTGACATGTCTCAATAGGCACTTATCCACTCCACGTTACGGTTCAACTCGCCTCAACTCTCGTATTTCAATAAGGTCGTATTTCCACTGCAGTTTAGTGACTTTAGAGATTTCCTCTACTGCCGTAACATCATCTTAAACATGACACAAACTGAACAGAACAATAACACAACACCTAGCTGTTAGCAACTAGCTCATTGTGCTGCATAAAGCAGTTGTTGCATGGTGATTTTACACAAGTGTAACAGTTAAATTGGCCTGGTTGTTTTATAAGCAAGCTTTCCAGTAGCTGGTCAACTAAATATAGTGAAGCTTTCAAGCAGAGTGTAGAGTTAACGTAACACAATTTACCATCCTCCATGGCACTCTCCCTCCCATTGCTCCCATTGCTCCCATTGTGGTTTAGATAGCGTCCATTTGGACAAACCACTTCCACTTTTCCTTGATGGTTCTGTAGTCACTTTTAAGATTTTTTACTTTTCCCTACACTGTTGGTAGGTCCGGTGGTAGCCATGTGTGGCCAACAGCTGAGACACTTGCTGAAAGACTTTTTCGTTTCGCTCATCGCTAATGTGTGGACCATCTGCACCACGTTTATTGACCACGGCGAAATGTACACAGCCATTTCTTTTTCACAATTCAAAATTTGCGTGAACAAATGATACTGCTATCGCTGTTACTAACTTTAAAACTAGCGCGTTGATTGCTTGTCAGAAATCCAGTGAAGCTGGTAGTTACGATTCTTCTTGACTCTGCTCGCTTTTTTGTGGTTTTCCACTGTGGATAGTACCTGATACTTTTTTAAGTACCACCTCGGTCGAGGTTCCAAGTGAGCCGTGCCGATACTAAATGTGATGTAAAAATCCTGCAGATCACTGATTGGTCAGGGAGAATCGTAACTACCAGCGTCACTGGATTTCTGACAAGCAATCAACGCGCTAGTTTTAAAGTTAGTAACAGCGATAGCAGTATCATTTGTTCACGCAAATTTCACGCAATGTAATAACATTGGATTGCATTTATCTGTATGTTTAAATATGTCCTCAAAAACAGAAAAAGATGTACACAAATACTGTGACACGCCATGTTTGTTTGTGGGCAGGTGGGCAAGTCATGTAAAACTACCACGTAGTCACATAACCCATTACGTCACCATTCAGTTCTCATGTCAGTGGAAATGGTTTACGATAGGCTTCAGATTCCCCCAGCAATGAACCAGCTGTCACAGTCTCGGCATGAGAACCATCGGCATTTTTGTGGAAAAGCCCTTTGGTTCATGCAGTCCAGGGCTGTGTTCCACTTCAATTTAAACATCCACTTGCTAACTCCCCTAAGCACTTCCCCTCATGGAAATCCCTGCCACCATTCTGGAAGCCTGTTACACTTTGTTAAGTGATCGAGGGACGTTTCTGTTGACAGACCCTCAACCCCTTGATTTGGACAGAGGGAGCGACCCTACTCAGATGTACTCTTCAGGCAGCTCCATATCCCACAATGCAACGTGATTGTGATGTGACAGCAGATCATGCTTCATCAATCCCACACTCACACAACTCTAATGTATGATGAAAGTGAAGTTAGGTCAATTAAGCAGTTTAGAAAAGTTATAATGAGATTTAACAGTATAATACTTATACAGTAGCTACCTTAAACTAACTGTTTATCACCCAGTTATCGCCTATGTGTTCATTGTTATGTTGCCATTTTTGTTTTTGTAAAGCTTGATTAATCCTTTATAACAATTCTAATAAAACAAAACAAAAATTTAAACACACAATATTAGATTTATGTATAAGCCTCTGAAATTACAACTAAACTTTAACTGAATATGTGGTTGCACCTATCTCCATCTCGATTTTGTGTGCTGTCCATAACAGCTTGTAGTGTATCTGGCTTTAAAGCCATATACTGCATATGCTATTGTTCATTTAAGAGTTGCAATTTTATTTTAGCAGATATAAATATTTTAAATGTACAGTTTCTTTCTTCTGGAAAAACGGACCAAAAATATGCAAATATCCAAAACATGTTGCAGTTTTATCCCATGTATGCTACCCAGTTGTATATATTTTATTGCTTGTTACATTTTCTTCTCATTATCTATCTTGTGTGATGATAGATATGGCTGCTGTCTGGATGGAGTAACAGCTGCACAAGGTTTTGGAAGAGCAGGATGTCCTGATCCCATCTATAGGGTAAAACAACTTTCTTCTATGCTTTGACTATCATCATATAATTTCTTTTAATTGTATGAAGACTCTCTCCAACACTTGACCTCTTTTGGTTTTCTTTTGTTTACAGGATTATAGCCCAGTCCTTCAGTCCTCTGCTAGTGCATGCTCTTTGGCACAAGATGTTGGGTCCTGCTATGAATGGACATCTCGTTTCTACTTTGATTCTTCCTCTGGATCCTGCTCACAGTTCTGGTATGGTGGTTGCCAAGGCAATGGCAATAACTTTGTAACCAAGGAGGAATGTGAGTGGACATGCAAGGGTCCTGCAAGAGGTTTGGCACCAAGGGAGCCAACATCCAGGAGAGGGGTCAATGGGGTCAGAGGGTATAGACTGAGGTCACGTGCACGTGCATGAGTGGGATAGAAGGATTACTGAAATCCCAATAATAAACACACAGATCCAACTTGCATACATGTTCTCAGCTAAAATATACAGTACATGACAAAATGGTTATTTAATGGTTCACTCAGTAATTTTTATGTAGTGCTTACTGATGCTTATTGTCATGGATGCAGCAAAATCTCAAAGACAAAAGTTTTCACTAACAGATACCATTGCAGTAATGCCTATTTGCAGTCTGCCATGATTCATTTGTTCTGTGAGCAAAAGTGTCCAAGTGAAACTTTAAGCTTTTTATTTTCAGTTCTGAGAAACTGTTCACTTATTTATATGACTAGTCAAACCTAACAGCATCAGAACAGCAAATACATTTTAATGATTTCATGTAAATACATATTTGCTGATGTGTATAATTAAGCTAAAAGAAAATGCTGGAATGTTATATCCTTCCAGTCACAATGCTTTTTAATTAATATGTTGTCTGTGTACTTTACTTTAACTTTATTTTTGCTATTGCCATTTAAGTGAGAACACAAACCATGAACATTGACTGTGGATGATTTCACTTAAAGGGCACTCGCAGTGCACGCTTGAGGATTAACTAGAATAAAAATGTTCTATGCAAAACTTCATTGTTTGCTGATATTTACCATGCAACGATTGCTACCATTCTAGGTCATATAAGTGTATGTTTAATTTTACTGGATTACAATTTATAACTATTTATAATGTTACACAATGCTGTAAGGTTAGAAGTTTCCATTTTAAATTGATGAAATCATTTTCAGTTATTGCACTAGTGTCATTCCTCATGTCCCCAGAGCTGCACGTCAATCATCTTGCAAGTACTAATTCATCACTAAATTAACTTTCTATTTATTGTCCACCCCAGTGGTGTAGCAAGTCACCCCTGGGCCCATATGCAAAGTTTGTAGCGGGCCCCAAAATTCATCACACAAACAAGTGCAACGTGTAGCCTAGGCATATATGAATATTGCAGGAAAACACAATACCAAATGCATTGTTTTGCAATAGGCCTATTACAGTATCTTGAAAAGTAATAACATTAGTAGGCTATAAGTATAGTAGACCCTTATAGTCTCTAGACAACTATATATATACAAGTATATATATATATATATATATATATATATATATATATATATATATATATATATATATATATATACAAGTGTATATATACCATGGGACCACACAGCCATCAGACAGATCAGAAAGGAGAAGCATTCTGTCTCCTAGATATGGACATAAATTGGTGTGAAAAGTGCAAATCAATCCCAGAACAATAGCAAAGGACCTTGTGAAGATGCTGGAGGAAACAGGTAGACAAGTATCTATATCCACAGTCAAACGAGTCCTATATCAATATAACCTGATAGGCTGCTCAGTAATGAAAACTTCAATGCTTTAAAACTGCCATAAAAAGCCAGACTACAGTTTGAAGTGTACATGGGGACAAAGATCTTACTATTTGGAGAAATTTCCTCTGGTCTGATGAAACAAAAATTTAACTTTTCGGCCATAATGACCATCATTATGTTTGGAGTGAAAAGGGTGAGGCTTGCAAGCCGACGAACACCATCCCAACTGTGAAGCATGGGGGTGGTAGCATCATGTTGTGGGGGTGCTTTGCTGCAGGAGGGACTGGTGCATTTCAAAAAATAGATGGCATTATGAGGAAGGAAAATTATGTGGATATATTGAAGCAACATCTCAAGACATCAGCCATGAAGTTAAAGCTCGGTCGCAAATGAGTCTTCCAAATGGACAATGACCCCAAGCATAACTCCAAAGTTGTCGCAAAATGGATTAAGGACAACAATGTCAAGGTATTGGGAGTGACCATCATAAAGCCCTGATCTCAGTCTGATTGAAAATTTGTGGGCAGAACTGAAAAAGCATGTGTGAGCAAGAAGGCCTACAAACCTGACTCAGTTACACCAGTTCTGTCTGGAGGAATGAGCCAAAATTCCTGCAACTTATTGTGAGAAGCTTGTGGAAGGTTATCAAAAACATTTGACCCAAGTTAAACAATTTAAAGGCAATGCTACCAAATACTAAAAATTGTATGTAAACTTTTGATTAGAGGTCTTCATGGGTCCAAAAATGTGTGCCTGAACCCAAAGAGAACTGGAAATGTAACACCTGGACCCGTCTATTAGTTGAAAGTTTGGACCCGTACCCATGCAAAACCGAGAAATGCCAGACCCGAACCGGACCCATCTATTATCTGATAGCTGGGACCCAGACCCGGCCAGCAGACACTGATTTCACAGCTGATTGCTATTAACAATTAATTTACAAGTGAAAACAAAACTTTGTGTCTTATCTAATTAAATGATAATAGCCATCTCCCCTGCGCCTGGCCGTGATGCATGTAATCCATCCTCTTTGCCAAGAAAGTTGGTAAAATACATCCAGGTTTTCTGTGATTCCTCTCTTGCTGACGGAAACAGCACAGCTAACCCAATCATTATTTCAGTTTCAAAAGTCCACTTGCTGTCAAGGTGACGAATGACAAACCCGACTTGTTTAGAATCAGCTTTGCAGTTTTTTTGCATCTTGCACAAGATAACTTCGACTATTTGCCCTTTTGAACTATAATAACGATTGCTCGTCCATTGCCATGGCTGCTAACTTTAGCATTGCTAATTTGATTTCGTATGCCTTAAATCTGCTCTGCCTCTGACGCCACTCAGCTCGTTGTGGCTCCGCTACATTTTTCCTTATTTTCTGGCCCGCACTTTCTCATCCTGATTTTACAATGTTGCAAGTTACAACACACACACAGCACAATCATCATCAGTGCTGTCTGATCACAGCTGGGTCTTCTTGGATCGTCTCGGGTATTACACATAACGTTGGACCAGCAGAAATAGAACGGGACCTTACCCGGACCCGGCTGACCGTATAAAACGTGGATCTGAACCCATAAGGTCCCCAGGTCAGGTCTCGGGTCCTCGGGTTAGGGTGGACCCATGAAGACCTCTACATCTGACCCACTGGGAATGTGATGAAATAAATAAAAGCTGAAATAAATCATTCTCTCTACTATTGTTCTGACATTTCTTATTTTTTAAATAAAGTAGTGATCCTAACTTTCCATAGACAGGTAATGTTTTATACGATTAAATGTCAGGAATTGTGAAAAACTGAGTTTAAATGTATTTGGCTAAGGTGTATATCTGACTTCAACTGTATATACTGTACATCAATCAGCCGCAACATAAAAACCACCTATTGTGTAAGTCCCCCTTGGCCGGCAAAACAGCAGCAACCCACATCTCAGAATAGCAGAAAACCAACCTGTCTGGCACCAACAATCATCCATGTGTTTATCTAATCAGCCCAGCTGTGTGGCAGCATTGGTGCTTCATTTAATGTTCACATCAACCATCAGAATGGAGAAAAATGTGATCTCAGTAATTTGGACCATGGCATGATTGTTGGATGGTTTGAGTATTTCTGTAACTGTTGATCTCCTGGGATTTTCATGCACAATAGTCTCTAGAATTTACTCAGAATGGTGCCAAAACCAGTGAGCGCAGTTCTGTGTACAGAAATGCCTTGTTTATGAGAGAGGTCAACATAGAAAGGCCAGACTGGTTCAAACTGACAAAGTCTAAGGCAACTCAGATAACAGCTCTGTACAATTGTGGTGAGAATAATAACATCTCAGAATGCTATTCTGAGATGCGGGTTGGTGCTGTTTTGGCGGTACGAGGGGGACCTGCACAATATTAGGCAGGTGGTTTTAATGTTGTGGCTGATCGGTGTATATATATATATATATATATATATACACACACACATACTGTGTATATTGCATTACACACAAAGGTATATAGTGCATACGCATAGACACAAATAGAAAACGCAACCATGAGAGGCATTAATCAAATAAAAATACAAAAATCTAATCAAATCCCTTTATTGTCATCCACACAAGTGCAACAGTGGGTGAAGGTCTTGGGTGCGGGTCCAAACAACACAGCAGAATGACAATTACAATAAATATCTGATTTACACATAACACAGTTTACACATCTGTTACACAACACAATATTCACATAAAAATATACAATATAGAGTATACACAAAATAAGAAAACTGAGAAGTATACAATGTGAGTCCAGTCTGAGGCTAATAATGTGCGGTGCTGATATATGTATCATGATTGATCAAGAGTTCAAAAGTCTGATTGCTTGGGGGAAGAAGCTGTCATGAAGTCGGCTGGTGTGGGGCCTGATGCTGCGATACCGCCTGCCTGATGGTAGCAGTGAGAGCAGCACATGGCTCGGTTGGCTTGAGTCTCTGATGATCCTCCGAGGTTTTTTTCATACACCGCCTGGTATTGATGTCCTGGAGGGAGGGAAGCTCAACTCCGATGATATGTCTGGCAGTTGGCACCACCCTTTGCAGAGCTTTGTGTTTGAGGGCGGTGCTGTTGACGTACCAGGCAGTGATGCAGCGAGTCAGGATGCTCTTTAAAGTGCTGGTGTAGAACCGTGTGAGGATGTGGTGGTTCATTCCAAACTTCCTCAGCCGTCTCAGGAAGAAGAGGCACTGGTGAGACTTCTTTATACATTATACCGCAACCAAAAGACTTTTCTCAAAACAGTTACTGAATTACCAGCAGCCTATTAAACAGCCTACTAGGCATACCCCTACATAAACGATGCATTTTGCAATGTCAATACTATAAACTACTAGAAGCACGTAAACAAACAAAAAAACACATTGGCACGGTGTTTTCAACATATAACAAACAGACATTATAAATGTGAAATTAAACCACATACTCACTCATTTTAGCTGAACTCTCGAGGCCTTCCTTTTGAGGAACTCTTCCACAATGTCCTTTGTGTTTAGATTGCGGCTTCTTATATTCTCAATGGAAAGAATGGTTTGTGCCAAGAGTCTGCCATGACCCATGGTGCTACTCAAATAATTTTTTATTAGCTTCAACTTTCAAAATGAGCACTTTGCTGAAGCCACAGCGACAGGGACGAAAAGAAGAAAGAGAAAGAGAAATAAAACAGACGTGATACTTTTGTTCTCGGCTATCAAAAATCTGGCCAGATCTTGAACTGTTGTCATCTCAGAGATTTGTCTTTTAAATGCTACGTGGAATGAAATGAATTGCTGTGGAAGAGCTGGAGACAGGTCTGTCAACTAACCTCTGTGCCCCTTCATATACAGCGTTATTCTCCTCAGTTGCAAGGATGCAAGGCTGTACCACTCTGAAAAAGCCTGCAATTGTTCTAAAGGCTGAAAATCCCCGACTCAGTTGGAATATGATTATGTCTAGGCAAGCGCTGAATAAGTTTACCTTGAAGTTACATTCAGCATCCGCCAAACGCTCATCCTGACAGATTTCATCGAAATGGTGCTTTGTTCTTATTCTTTCATCCTCAAAGATTTGATTCACTCCTCATTTCTCAGTCATTGATTGTGCGGTTGCTTCCCCTCCTCAACATTTCCCCTGTTCCTTGTCAATTCAGCGATGGCAGCGTCAAGTAATTATGTAGCTTTGTGAAGGTCAGCATCCTTCACCTACAGCATTTTTGAAATTATGTTACAAAACTTTACTTTGAAGGACTATACTAAAAACAAAGTCAAACCTTTCCATCAGCCTTCTTAAAGCCATGGCCTTGTTACACTCATCTGCCTTTTTAATGGTAAGTGAAATCTTGGTCAGGGCCTTCATCACATCAACATATCTGTTTCTACCACCTGCTTGTGATGCCAGTCAGAAGACAGAGACACAACCCATGTTTTTGGGGGTTTGTTAAGATTCAGGAATTTTGGTATTTTTTAGTTTTTTGTGTGATGTTTTAAGCACTTTAATTTCACTCTGCCCCAGAGTTTGTATTTTGGGTGATGGGGCGATCATATATTTTGGAGATAAATACATAAAAAAATGGGATCTGACCAGCATTATGGTGGGCAGGCAAATTATTTTAGGGATGGAAGTCAGATAGGGCACCCTCAATTCCAGAATGGTGTGTGGAGATGGGGAGAGGGTCTGCTTATGAAGGAATGTCAAGCAGAAGGCTTGAGGTTCCGAATTTGGAGCTTTCAGAACAGGAATTGGGGTAATTACTTGGTGTTTTGGGGGGACTCTCAGGGAGGGGCTGGGGAGAGAGATTTTATATGTGACTATCATGTTTTTGTGTGTGT
Source organism: Xyrauchen texanus (assembly GCF_025860055.1). Classification (NCBI taxonomy): domain Eukaryota; kingdom Metazoa; phylum Chordata; class Actinopteri; order Cypriniformes; family Catostomidae; genus Xyrauchen; species Xyrauchen texanus. Next base: position 29,441,286 of record NC_068305.1, on the reverse strand, counting down.
GTGTGTGTATCTATTTGTGACCACAGGGGTGTTCGTTGGAGGTTAGGGTGGGTTTGGTGATTCAGGAGGGGGAGGGGTATTGGGGGTTAAATGTTAAATGTTGATTCAGTGTATATATATGTTGTGTTTTTTCTTTTTTATATATATATGAATCAATAAATATGTTAATTGGTATTTTTGGATCTGGGATCTGTTTCTGATTGTAGAAATGCTGCCATCACATAATGCCTATCTAGTAGCACACAGTCTTTTCAGTGTGACACTGCAGATGGGTTTCGCAGTCATCTCATGCTGTAAATGTCATCTCTTTATACTGTGCCCAAATAACACATTACATTTTTCCCTGGTGTCGTAAAACTTTTTCAGCTCAGTTATAAACTTACCTGAATCATTGAGGATCAGATTTAAACTATGCGCAGCGCAATGTAAATACAGGGCATTTGGTTGCCTCCCCTGTATCCTTGCCTGAACTCCTGTGTAAATGCCACTCATATTTGCGGTCCCATCAAACCCTTGGCCATAGCATTTTGCAATGTACAGACTTTTCCTCAACAGGATGTATAATTTAATTGACTATTGTTGATTTTCACACACATAGCAACACCCTTGGTGTCTCTTTCTATGGTTACATACCAAAAAATTGGACTCATCTGATGCACTTTAGATGCATCTTTGGTGGTATCCATAATCACTGCATAAAATGGTGCGGACTTCACTGATTATTTATTTCTGAACAGACTCAGAGAGAATATTTTTCAGATCATTCTGGATTTCTGGGGTGTGATACTTCACGGACCCAGAAAGACAATTGAGCATCTCTTTCAACATGGGATCATACTTAGGACGACACAAAAAACTGTCAATTTTTGTAGTTTTTTTGTTGCGGCTAACTTCTCTACCTTCTCTTTCCTCTTTAAGGCCCCGCTTTTATGTTTGTATTTATTATATGTTCTTTTCATACTAGCTAGCTACCAACTTCTCACAATGTTACTTTTAAAAAATTTGCCGTAACAACGTAAACGTCACTTAAACAAACATGATGCTGTAAATTACCTCAAATCTATGGTGGCAGCACAAATATTTAAAGCACAAAGGAAATAAAATACAGCACAATGAAATTTACAGAAAATAAATATCTTTAATCACTGAATTTTAATTGCCTGGGCCTGTATGCACATCAATGCCATTTTTTTTAATGATCTAATACTGACCTTAAAACATGCTTGTGGCAACTCAAAAACAAACACAAAGACAATGTTAAGCTTCTTTTAACAAACCAAATAGCTTTCAACTGTGATATAATGGCAAGTGATTTCTAGGACCAAATTAGCAATTTATCATGATTACTCAAGGATAAGGTGTTGGAGTGATGGTGATTGAAATGGGGCCTGTCAATATTTGATCAAAAATTACTTCTTTCTAATAGTGATGGTGCTGTTTTTTACATCAGTAATGTCCTGACTATACATTGAGATCAGCTGAATGCCACTTTGGTGAATTAAAGTACCAATTTCTTTCTGAAACAGCTAAATCTGTATATTATTCCAAACTTTCGTCAAAAAATTAGCATATTGTGATAAAGTTCATTATTTTCCATAATGTAATGATAAAAATTAAACTTTCATATATTTTAGATTCATTGCACACCAGCTGAAATATTTCAGGTCTTTTATTGTTTTAATACTGATGATTTTGGCATACAGCTCATGAAAACCCAAAATTCCTATCTCAAAAAATTAGCATATCATGAAAAGGGTCTCTAAACGAGCTATTAACCTAATCATCTGAATCAACTAATTAACTCTAAACACCTGCAAAAGATTCCTGAGGCTTTTAAAAACTCCCAGCCTGTTTCATTACTCAAAACCACAATCATGGGTAAGACTGCCGACCTGACTGCTGTCCAGAAGGCCATCATTGACACCCTCAAGCAAGAGGGTAAGACACAGAAAGAAATTTCTGAACAAATAGGCTGTTCCCAGAGTGCTGTATCAAGGCACCTCAGTGGGAAGTCTGTGGGAAGGAAAACGTGTGGCAAAAAACGCTGCACAACGAGAAGAGGTGACCGGACCCTGAGGAAGACTGTGGAGAAGGACCGATTCCAGACCTTGGGGGACCTGCGGAAGCAGTGGACTGAGTCTGTAGTAGAAACATCCAGAGCCACCGTGCCGCATTCACCAGGTCAAGCCACTTTTGAACCAGTGGCTACAGAGAAGCAGCACTGGACTGTTGCTCAGTGGTCCAAAGTACTTTTTTCGGATGAAAGCAAATTTTGCATGTCATTCGGAAATCAAGGTGCCAGAGTCTGGAGGAAGACTGGGGAGAAGGAAATGCCAAAATGCCTGAAGTCCAGTGTCAAGTACCCACAGTCAGTGATGGTCTGGGGTGCCATGTCAGCTGCTGGTGTTGGTCCACTGTGTTTTATCAAGGGCAGGGTCAATGCAGTTAGCTATCAGGAGATTTTGGAGCACTTCATGCTTCCATCTGCTGAAAAGCTTTATGGAGATGAAGATTTCATTTTTCAGCACGACCTGGCACCTGCTCACAGTGCCAAAACCACTGGTAAATGGTTTACTGACCATGGTATTACTGTGCTCAATTGGCCTGCCAACTCTCCTGACCTGAACCCCATAGAGAATCTGTGGGATATTGTGAAGAGAAAGTTGAGAGACGCAAGACCCAACACTCTGGATGAGCTTAAGGCCGCTATCGAAGCATCCTGGGCCTCCATAACACCTCAGCAGTGCCACAGGCTGATTGCCTCCATGCCACGCCGCATTGAAGCAGTCATTTCTGCAAAAGGATTCCCGACCAAGTATTGAGTGCATAACTGAACATAATTATTTGAAGGTTGACTTTTTTGTATTAAAAACACTTCTTTTATTGGTCGGATGAAATATGCTAATTTTTTGAGATAGGAATTTTGGGTTTTCATGAGCTGTATGCCAAAATCATCAGTATTAAAACAATAAAAGACCTGAAATATTTCAGTTGGTGTGCAATGAATCTAAAATATATGAAAGTTTAATTTTTATCATTACATTATGGAAAATAATGACCTTTATCACAATATGCTAATTTTTTGAGAAGGCTACACACGAAGACTACTGAATAAACTAAAGACAGCTGGAAACAATCAGGGAGGAAAACAGGAGCATCGACATGACAAGGAAAATACCAACAATTCAAACTAAGAGTCCTGCATAATTTCAATTTAAAAGTCTCTGGAACTAGAAAGATGACAGAAGGGGTTCATATGGTCACACACACACACACTAATTGAAGTGCGTATCGCTAAACGTTTTTTGAAAGTGTCCCTTTATTTTGTGATGTTGGTCCTGTGTCCTCAAGTATTACATGTCCACCCTGTTGTTTGAAGATAAAGGGAACAATAATGTGGATTTTTTTTACATTTCATTATATTAATCTTAACATAAATATAATGATCAATATAAATGTCAAATGTTTGTTAGTTTACAAACCATGAAAATCCACCCTGACCCTGCACTTGTAACTGAATAGACATGTTCATGTCTTAAGTCACCTCCAAAACCGAAAAGCCACTCGGAATGATCTTGCATTAAAAAAATAGTTGTGACATTGACTTTTATTTTGAAGAGAAAACGCGTCGGCGCTACTACCGGAAGTGATTGTTTGTCGCACATTTATGTTCTTTCTTTAGCAGCAACCCGTGAATAGCCGTCAACTGTTAGCAAAGCATTTGTCGAGACTTTAAGATTTCAGATTTCAGAAACAGACATAGACATGGTCAGTATTTAACTGCTGTATTTATATATATAACGGTGTGTTTTATTGACTTTTGTCTGGTAAGAAAGCGTTGTTTCATTGGCGGCTTTGACTCGTTCAACAATTGTTCAGTGAGGATAAGCGCTAGCAGTAGCGTAGCAAGATACCATCGAATATCCACAAAATGAACGAGATCTAATGTTTGCGTTTCGATGTAGAATAATTCTTGACTTGCTTTCTCTACAGGCTTAAGAGTTTTGTTTTGAGTGTGATTATCTGTTTATTTTTAATCGGTGATGGTATCGGTCAGGGTAGGATGCCTCTAGATTAATTTGTTGTTGGGGGAGGGATTGGGTACAACAGCTGGCGTTTTATGGTCTTATGTCAGATATTTTTTATGAACGTTTGAGTTATATTTGAGTTTAGTTGGTTCTTATAACAGGTAAACTGGTTTAAATAATAACAATACGATGTCATAGATTCAATATTATGCAATGGGTCTAGAAGTCTGAGACCAATTGGGAAATCCTTTTTATTTTGTTAGTTTAATACACGTTTATTACAAATGCCGTCATCCGTATCATTATCAGCAACCTCTTCATTGAAGATTTTTATTGAAAAATTAATTGATTTGATCAAATTTTTTAGCTAAAACTGTTATCTCAACTTGATTTGAGAATACTCCCAAGAGCATTTTATTTTGACAAGTGGAATTAAGAAAGTTTGGCTTTTCCATCCAAAGGAAATGGCATGATCCCAAATCTGCTTGCATCTGAATAGTGACCTAAAATAGCGCATAATTTTTTACATTTCTCAATAATTTAATGTAAATATGCTTTGTCGTTTTATATATTTAAAAATCCTAAAAACCTGTTTATTGACAGGTTTAAATGGTAGTTTTTGAATTTGACTGTTGGACCTTGATGTATGCTCTACAAAGCTCACTTACTGTCAGTAGTTAAAGCACTGTTCAAAGAATAGTTCAACAAAAATGGTAATTCTGTCATTTACTTGCCCTCATGCCATCCCAGATGTGTATGACTGACTTTTAACAAACACAAAGATTTTTAGAAGACTATTTCAGCTTTATAGACCACTTTCACATTCTGTTGTTTTTGGCAATTTGCATTCTTCGTGCATATTGTCACCAATTGGGCAGGGAGAATTTGTAATAGTGTTTAAATATGTATCTTTTTCTCACCCACACTTGTTTCTCAATTTTCTTATTATATCACTTCTGAAGATATAGATTGAACTGCTGGTGTATTTATTACATTTATGTGCATTTTAGAGATTAAAAAATCTTTATGTTCAGGAGAAGAAAGTCATACACATCTGGGATGTCACGCGAGGAAGTTAATGATGAGAGAATTTTCATTTTGGGGTGAACTATCCCTTTAATTGGCAGATAATTTGGTTATTTCTGGTGTATTCGTTTGTAAAGTATTTCTAATTGTGTTTTTATTTATTTATTTATTTTTTATATGAACTGCATGAATCAAAATGTATCTCATATTTATTCATACTTGTTTTTTTCTCCATGGTTTTCAGTCTCACACGATTCTGCTGGTGCAGCCCACCAAGAGACCAGAGGGCAGAACATATGCAGACTATGAGTCTGTCAATGAATGCATGGAAGGTAGGTTTTACCTTTTAGAAATTGGTAGAAAAACTGCTGTGGACAATTCTAATGCTTTAATACATCCTCTAGGAGTGTGTAAGATGTATGAAGAGCATCTGAAGAGGATGAATCCCAACAGTCCCTCTATCACATATGACATCAGCCAATTATTTGATTTTGTTGATGATCTTGCTGACCTCAGCTGTCTTGTGTAAGTATCACACTTTTTACACCAAGGTATTGTGTAGTGCATAACCATATGACATATTTTGTTTTAAAATCAACCCTGGAAATGTATACTATAGTGTGAACTTTGTATGTGGACTTTGTGTCGTCTCATAAATTATGTACCACTTTCCAAATCTCGCTCTCTTGTCAATAAAACAGGTACAGGGCAGACACACAAACCTACCAGCCCTACAACAAAGACTGGATCAAAGAAAAGATCTATGTGCTCCTGAGACGTCAAGCCCAGCAGGCAGGAAAGTAGGGAGTGAGCAGCTTGGATGCAAATGGGCTGAATTTCATCTGATGCTATTTAACTTATCAGAACTACTCTACATCACATGGCAAAATTAGATGAAACTAGTGGTAAAGTGATGCTGCTTAGTTCAGATGTTGTTGATTGCATGTCTTTTCAGTCAATAGGTCCAAGCATAGAGTAAAAATATTTTGCTTTTTAAATTGCATTTTTGTAATCGGGGTTGGGGACACAGGATATTTATGGGACAAGAAAGTACGTTTGGAAAAATGGGTTTAGGGCTTGTTGAGGCATTTTTTTTTAAACCCCTCTCAACTGATGTGTTTTCTTGAATTTTATATTGTGGTTTAATTGTTCCTCTATTTAGAGTATGCTACTTACACATTTCAGATTGTGGAGACTGTTCTGAGCCGTCTTATTTCCCAGCTCTTGTCCTCGGTGCTCCTCAGTTCTGTCACAGATTTTTTTTTTTTCACCCTCTCTGTTTTGTGTATGTAATATAATAATAAAAAATCTTCTTACCAAAAGCATCAATGTCAGTACTTTTTTTTTTTTTTTTTTACACAAACCTACCAGCCCTACAAACGTTTGGATGAGATGTTAAACCAAGACCCTGACTTTCTTTGGACATTAAAAATCCTAGGACACTTCTCATGAAGTAGGGGTGTGACCTTGGTGTCCTGGACAAATTCCCCCCATTGGCTCTCATCAATCATGGCCTCCTAATACTCCCTATCCATTAATTGGCTCTATAACTCTACTCACTAATAGCTGGTGTGTGATGAGCATACTGGTGCACTATGGCTGCCATTGCATCATCCAGGTGGATGCTGCACACTGGAGGTGGTTGAAGAGAATCCCCTATTCACTGTGTAAAGAACTGTGAGTGTAATGTCAGAAAAGTACTATATGAATGTTCCCATTAATGTTCAATCTGCATACAACATTCATTTTTTACAGAGTGAAATGCATTGTACTGCTAATTTAGAAAGCATAGGAACAATGTTTTTGTGGAAAGAATGGACACATTACATAGTAGTCTCAAATGATAAAGTAAAAAATAAATGTTACACAAATCTTATGGTACGTCTCCTAGAACAAATGCAAAGAACGTTTTGCAGAGCTGCAAGACAGTCCTGTTTTTCAGCACTCTGCTGCAAACACTGTAATATATGGCATCAGTGCTCTATTTTTCAGCTAGAAGGTCAAAACTTTAAAGGGAAACTTGCTGAACAAACTCCTTTCTTTGTAATCTTTTTTGGTCCCCCTATACTTTACCTGTTGTGCAACAACTCTCATGAGTAACTTGCTGTCAATTAGCAATCCATTGTAGTAACGGATACAAATAAAATGCCATTACTTATTTCATGCAGCAAGTTGTCTTTGCAAGCTCTGTGTAACACTCCTGATTGTTGAGCCATGACAAATGCAGTAAAAACTACTGCTTATAGGTCCTGACAGTACATTTCTATTTCTCTTACAATGGACAGCGCTGAGATTACTTCAGCTAGGTCTGAGGAACTCGTTTGCTTCAGTTTTGGCAACAGGATTAGGCAGGTGACTGCAGTTGACTGAGGACCCATTTCTACTCTTCAGCCTAGAGCATGTATACTATTTTTATGGAAATAAAAATAAATCTACTTTTATGATGTATTGTATTTTAATGGGGATAAAATTTATTTTAGATGAGCGAACAAGGTTTGAACATCATCCGTAACAAGATCAAATTGAAGTTCCCAGCCTTTTAAGTCTTCTGTGTACAAATATGAAGGCTGCTTATTGGATCAGTACAGGTAAACGTCATATTATGCGACTACGCATCACATTACAGAGATCTTATGACCTACTAGTTAAGTCTTTCCTTAAGAACAGGTGGTGCCACCAAATTAAGCACTGACTTAGTTACAAACTAACTAGTAGTTACTAAGCCCTTAGTGTGACCTTTACATCCCAACTTAAGTAAAACCTTACACACAGCTGGTGGAACCCTACCCAGAGCACTAGATCTACAACCATTTTCAAGAAATTAAATTACGATGCCTTTGGGGAACAGCCCATAATTCTAAGATGATTTGTATGTTCATTTCTGTGATTGGGCTTATAATGGTTTGGGAAATGATGCTGACACAGACTGATGTGACAAGCAAACTGTATCTTAATGAGGTGTATATTTTCCCAGTTTTGTCTGCATTCTAGTGTATGGCAACTGCTATACTCTACCATAGGCAAACACCGCCCCTGGCTTGGAGGATTACAACATTATGATTTTTCTGGACTCTGCAAGTGTTACACTAGCGAAACGGGAGAGATTCAAAGAGTATAAGAAATTACATCACACACAGGATGTGAGCTTCGCATTGTTTTTCCGGCTTTCTCTGAATTGTTGCCAAGGATGGACGTAAGACTTCCACATGCCCACGAGAATGACCTTCATTAAACCAATGGTGGCTTAGGTGACTTTGCCAGCACTGAATCAGTGGGACTACACATCGTGCATTTTGCTGATGCTGTCTGAGAGGGTTTGTTATACAGTTGGATGCCCACTGTCTATCTCTCTCTATCTACTTTTTTATTATTCTTATTTTCTCTTTTCATTTATTAGTTTATTTGTTGAGTTTATATGTTCATTTTGTGGGTTTGATGTTGTTATTTACTGGACCTATTTCATTGAAAACTTTCTTGTGCAGTTCAATTGTATGGTGTATGTAAAAAAACAAAACACTGAACTGAAGTAATCTTGTAGCAATGTTGTTATGGAGGGTCTTGTGTGCATGCATGGACCTTCGGATTTCTGTGGGATGGAACCAGTTGGGACTCTATATAATTTAGCCTTGGGTACACAATTTTTCTTTGCGTGCCAATACGTCACACTTTAATATTGGTAACATTTTTCTCTCCTCGTGGAACGTTAATGGGCTGGAGCACACTATAAAAAGAAGGAAGGTTATATATTTTCTTAAGCACAAAAAAATGTATATAGTGTTCCTTCAAGAAACACACCTTTCTCCAGAAGAAGCTGAAAAACTTGACAAGACATGGGGTGGGCATATGTTCTGTGGCGCTAGTTCGAGTAAGAGCAGGGGAGTCATCACATTGATAAGTAAGAAGCATTTACAATTTAAATGTCTCAGACAGATCAAAGATAATTTAGGAAGAGTCATTTTTATTTTGGCAAAATCTTATTTCGGCTAATATTTATGCACCCAACGCTGACGATCAGAACATTTTTATAGATCTTGAGGGCAAGTTACAAGCAGCTGGGATTCTTCATGATATGGTTTTGGGTGGAGACTTCAATCTTTTAATGGATCCAGTCCTTGATAATAGTGATGCAAGGGTGTGTAGACCCTTTGCAACTTTGACACTACAGAGAATGTGTAAAAATCTTGGTCTTACAGACATTTGGATACTCCTGAATCCATCTGGGAGAGACTACACTTTTTTTCATCAGTTCATAAGATTTACTCTTATGTCACTAATTCCATCTGCCACTGACAGCTCAATTGGGAATATTTTAGTTTCAGATCATGCTTTGGTGTGTTTAGAGATGGTGCCACATATAGAGAAAATAAAATAAAGTATATGGAGCTTTAATACATCCCTTCTACAAGACCCAGCATTTCAACAAATGTGAAAGACAAAAGCCAGTGTTTATGTAGAAACCAACTGGTCCTCAGTGTCCTCTGTGGGCGTGACATGGAGATCATACAATATGCCTCATTCATTAAAATGTCAAAGCACAGGAATTCACAGAATTGGAAAAGAGTATTAAAAGTGATGAAACAGAGCTAAAGTGCCATTGAAATGTCATTCAATGGTCTTAGAGACTTGACTCAGCAAAAGTATAGGTACAATACTATTTTGTCACAGAAGGTAGAGTTTTGGTTATTCAGGGCAAGACACACTTTGAGTCGGGAGACAAAGCTGGAAAACCTCTTGCCAGATACATAAATCCCCCACAATTCCTTCAGAGAAGTCTTCTGGAGGCTTACACAGATATTAATAAAGCTTTTAAAAAATTATTTTTCGATCTTTATAGCACAACGTCTATGTCTACCGAAAAGAATATTAGCAACTTAATTGTGTTAGAACTCCTTAATATTAGTCTTTGGAACTCGTCAGCACTGGCCTGCCAGGGATGGGCAGTCGCGAGTCCGAAGGCGAGGTAACTGCATCCGGGGAACCGGAATTTAGGATTTAGGTTCCGGGGCGCCGTGAGAAGGGCACGCACCGGCTAGATGACCCAGGGAGTGCGGAAATCGCTCTTTTATCGCAAAAGAAAATAAGGAAAATTAAGATTTTCCTCCCGGCCCTCCACCGGGGGACGGAGTGGTCTTGATACCAGCTCCAGAGCGAACATCTGACTGCCCGGGTCTTCTGTCTCAGGAGTGCTTAGGAGCTTTCCGGGAGCATGTTCAGCCAGAGGTGGCGTTCCTGGAACACGAGGGTGGCCATCACCCTCCTGAGTGCCCGCGCTGTGACCTTCGTGGCTCTGAGAGAGCGAGGCCGGTGGCAGAGCGCAGTTCCTGCAGCACGTCGGGGTAGAGACTACACAGGTGCAGTTCTTTGAGTGCCTTGGCTTAGTGGACCTGCACCTGACCAGTGGCGCTGTAGGCTTTTGAGGTCAGTGATGACGTCATCCTACAGGCCTTGGAGGGGAGGCACGAGATATTGTCACACCCCTAGTATTTGTAGGTAAATTTTTCACATGTTTCTATGGTATACTGGAAAACAATGATAAGCATTTCATAAGTTTTAAAGGCTTTTATTGGCAAAAACATTCAATATATGCAAAGAGTCAGTATTTACATTGTTGACCCTTGTTCTTCATAACCTCTGTAATTCGCTCTGGCATGCTGAATATCAGCTTCTGGGCCAAATCCTGACTGATGGCAATCCATTCTTGCCTTATTGGTGCTTGGAGTTGATCACAATTTATGGGCTTCTGCTTGTCCACTCGCCTTTTGAGGATTGACCACAGGTTCTCTATGGGATTAAGATCTGGGGAGTTGCCTGGCCACGGATCCAAAATTTCAATGTAATGATCTCCAAGCCACTTCGTTATCACACTTGCCTTGTGACATTGTGCTCCATCATGCTGGAAAATGCATAGATCATCACCAAATTGCTCCTGGATCACTGGGAGAAGTTGCTCTTGTTCACCTTTTCTTCTCCAGACTATTGATTTTCCAGATGTCCTAAACAGTCGGAAGGGGGCTTCATCAGAGAAAAATAACTTTGCACCAGTCTTCTGCTGTCCAATCTTTGTACTTCCTGTAGAATTTCAGTCTGTCCTCAAAACAGACACAAGCAGCATATCTATCAACCACAAATAATATAATATTGAGCAGCATCCGTCGGAGTCGCATTGGAGTGACATCACCTCCCTTCTTCAAATGATTGGCTAGAGGAGGAGCTGTTGATCAAGAACTAGTGGACCAATGGGATGCAAAATGTTTTGGAAAATACAGCACAGAACTTGGAAACAAAAGCAAAGAAAAATACAGCGTAAGAGTACAAAAAAAATAAATAAATAGGAAATATGAGCAAAATTGTCAGAGAGCACAAACAAAACCCAGTAATATAACCAAGGAAAACATGATTTTGTTTGCAATTCTGATGACTGCTTTAATTTTTTTCTGTTATTTCTTTGCAGCATATTTTAAATGTGTTTATAACTTTTGATTCATGCTTGTTCGATAATTTTGTCATCCAATGTATTTAATTTATTTTGTTGATCTGCAATCCCCATCTCGATACGGCTCAGCTGAGGGAAGAAAGAAATGACATAGACACCCAATGCTATCAGATCCTTCTTCAAAGTTTATTGTTCAGCACTGTGTTATATGGTCCAGAAAAACCACATTCCACTGGACCCCCACCAATGAAAAAGTTATTTACCTTATATGGGGGTGACATACCTGCGATGGACTGGCGACCTGTCCAGGGTGTCCCCCGCCTTTCGCCCAATGTTAGCTGGGATAGGCTCCAGTCCCCCGCGACCCTGTACACAGGATAAGCGGTTGACGATGGATGGATGGATGGATGGGGGTGACATACATGTTTGAGCTACATGTGAAACCTAAGAGTAGAGACAAGAAACACATTCCTAAAGAACACATCCTTTGAACAAGGAGCAGCTTTGCTTTGTGATGACACAGCAAGTTACATCACCCAGAGAAGTTGTTGAAAAGCATTAATTATTTCACAATGCTTGTTATTTTGATCCAATACATATGTTCAGGTGATGGCCCTATGAATATTGCAGTATTTCATTGCACACAAAATTTTTATTTTCTCTTAAGAGTTTTTAAAATGTGTGACATGAAGACATAAACTCATGCTATTACAATTAGTATAGGCTTTATAACATATATATAACATTGCATAACTTTACCTTAAAATTACTATGCCATTCCCTAGCTGCTCGTATCCAATTTTAAGAGGGAAAATATCAAAAAACAGGCTGGGTCTGAATTAATTTCTAGACAAAAAACTAGACAAATTTGGAGAATCCACTTCTCCAACCACTGACACTTGCGTTGATATAATACTACATAAACTTCCGAATGTTTTAAAATCTGTCACTCAATCTCTCACTAAAACGCGCATGATGATGGTGGTGGTGTCTCACCTACCAACAGGTTTTTGTAGAGGATATGATTGGTTCTTAAGGACGCCAATTCGTTTTTTTGAGCCAATCACAACGTCCCGTTCGTAAAGTTACGGAGTCGAAAAAAAGAATCGATTCATATATCAGAGTCGACTCCAATTCTATGACGAGTCAAAGTCGAGGAATCGGCTCTTTTGGAGTTGGTGGTCATTTTGGCGCACTGTGTCTTTAAACTGTGGCGTCGGCCCTACACCTGCAGCACAGGAAACCCCGTAGCGACTTTCTGAGGGGACCCAAGATGGCCGAATCTTCACAGTGGGGCTAATAATTGCTTTCCTTCAAGACGCTGCGATTTAAAAGTACTCGACGATCGTGCTGACCCTTAGTCGTCCCGGAAAGTGAAACGAGCGATTTTGTTTGATTAGTCATACCGGGAAATGTTTATCTTTGTGTAAACCGACTGGCTGGTCCCCCCGCGGCCCTCAGGCAGAATATGGCGGAATACTTGGAGAAAATATAGCCTATCTTATTATGAACACACCGCGTCACATACGGTTCTGCCTGCATTTTCACTGACTGCGCGCGAGTATAATGATTAAATAACGCTCTCGGTACATCTCTGGAATTTAATCGCGTGCGGTTCGGTCATTTTTGGGTTAAAATGACTCGCGCGAGGAGATAGCCTGCTAGCTGAGGTGCTAGCTAAGCTAACCCCGTTTGACTCAATTGATCTCCGCGTTAGCTTAACGTAGCTAGCTGAAAGTAAGAGTGAGCGGCCAAAAATAAACACATTCTGCATTCGTGCTTTGGCTACATGCTTTTTAACTAATCTCCACTCACCCTTTCACCTCCTGAATATAGTTTTCAGTAATTCTATTAAAATAATAAATACTATTGACCGGTTATGTTGTGGAGCGTCTCGGCTGCAGAGAGCAGGTAACTGACCATCTCTCGACAGGCCAGAATAATTCATCCGGACTACATACATTTACTGCGATAGAGCCATAACAACAAACAGCATCATCTTCACAAACAGGTTGCTACTAAATGCCATATATTTCACGGATCTGTGCATTCATCGAGCTTGGACGTTGATGTTGAAGTCAGATTCTGACGTTGATAGATACTGAATCAAGGGCAAAACCATTTCGAGTTGTTTGCAAGGATGACTGACACTCGTAGACGAGTAAAAGTGTACACTCTGAATGAGGACCGGCAGTGGGATGATCGGGGGACTGGGCATGTGTCGTCCGCCTACGTGGAGAGGCTGAAAGGCATGTCTCTGCTGGTGCGCGCCGAAAGTGATGGTTGGTTTCAAAATACTAGTAAGATGATGTTCTTTTGCAGGTCCACCTGTTATTCACATTGGAAATAAGACTTATCTTTTCTTTTAAACAGGGTCACTGCTGCTGGAATCAAAAATCAACCCCAACACCGCCTATCAGAAACAGCAGGTGCGTTTGAATTGTTGTGACATTATCATATGTAGAATACTTTAGTGTTTTTAGTTCTCCAATTCATAATTCTATGCTTCTAAATGTCTTGTTTAAATTTTAAGCACACATTTGTCTAATGAAGTTAATGTAGTTACTAAAACAGTCTTGTTATTGTTAAACTTGAATTGTTAGTTTTAGAATAACACTTTGTTTTTCTTTTAAAGGAATATTCTGGATTCAATACAAGTTATGCCACATACTGTTGATTGAGCTTAATATTGTTTAGTCCAAAAATAAGGTTTGATTTGTTCCTGAGATTGAACAGAATAATGAATGTAAGGGATTTTTATAAAAATGTAAGTTTAACAATTCTGCATTTAAACCCTCCAAAAATTTGCCTTATTTACTTTTACTGCAAGTGCCTCACTAGCTATGTTTCCATCCAAGTTGTGAATTAAATTTATGCGAAAAACCATAATATCGCAAAAACAAAGAACAAAATTGTCACTTCTGGAGAAATTGTAGCCACTGTGACTTTTATTAATAAAATAACCATTCATTGCTCATGGCTTAGAGCACACAGACTCTCATGTCTGCAAGCGACAGTGCGTCACACAGTTGTTGGAGCACTATATGTGTTACATTTTTGCCATGCAGGTCTTTAAAATATTTTTCAAAAGAGTCAATAATCAAGCTCTTCCCCAAGTTTGTATTTGACTTATTTGCTTGCAAACTCTATGCAGGTTTGGGATTTTCTAGACACATTATTTCAGGATGAGCAGAGCTATATTTCAGTTGCAATGATTGGTCCGCTGGGTAGTCCAGTTATGAATGAGTTCAGTCACACTCGCATTACTTTTTTGATTGGCATCTTGAATTCTTCTTATATTCAATTGGCGTTTATTTTTTTAAATGTGTTTCCATCATAGTTTATGCACATTTTTATTGATCGTGAGTGAACTTTGGATAAAACATGTGGATGGAGACCTAGCTACTGTAACATCGATTTATTTTATATTTAAGGAGGGACGCGTACATTTATGTGGTAATGAGCATTATGCCACAAATGCTTTTTGCACTTGTATTGAACCCGGATTATTTTATTAATCACATTTTGTATGGGTATGTACTGATGGTGGTTTTTTTTGTTTTTTTTCAAGGACACATTAATAGTATGGTCTGAAGCTGAAAATTATGACCTGGCCCTCAGCTTTCAGGAAAAGGCTGGTTGTGACGAGATCTGGGAGAAAATATGTCAGGTGATTGTTGTCAATGTAATCCCACTGGACATGACTGGTCATAATTTTTAAAAAGTCATGAATAATCGGTCTTCTAGATATAATGTTGGTGGAGTGCCATATCCAGAAAGCCTAACTTTTATATAAAAGTTTTTAATAACTGGGTTCGTGTTCATAGGTCCAGGGAAAGGACCCGTCAGTAGACATCACCCAGGAGCTAATAGATGAGTCCGAAGAGGAGCGTTTTGATGACATGTCCTCGCCTGGTCTTGAACTTCCTCCTTGTGAGCTCTCCCGACTGGAGGAGGTGGCTGAGTTGGTGGCCTCGTCTTTACCTTCTCCGCTAAGGCGAGAAAAACTGGCCCTAGCTCTGGAGAATGAGGGCTACATCCGCAAGCTGCTGGAGCTATTCCGTGTGTGCGAGGACCTGGAGAACCGAGAAGGCTTGCACCACCTCTATGACATCATCAAAGGCATTTTCCTGCTTAACCGCACAGCGCTCTTTGAAGTCATGTTTTCTGAAGAATGCATCATGGATGTGATCGGGTGTCTAGAGTTCGACCCGTCGCTACCCCAACCACGGAGGCATCGAGAGTTTCTGACCACCACAGCACGCTTTAAAGAGGTCATTCCAATTTCAGACCCAGAGTTGCGACAAAAGATTCACCAGACGTACCGGGTGCAGTACATTCAGGACATGGTGCTACCAACCCCTTCTGTTTTTGAAGAGAACATGCTCTCCACCCTGCATTCCTTCATCTTCTTCAACAAGGTGGAGATTGTCGGCATGCTGCAGGTGGGTTTTCTAACTTGGCTACGTATATATGTAAAATGCTCTTTAAAGGTATGTTTCAGTTATGCACAATGGTCAACAAAATTTAGGGCATTTTTTTGATGACCACAAAAATAATTTATACTCTACCCATGTTTATTAAAAAGAAGCAGCAAAAATCATGCTTACAAAAGGCATTTACAATGGATGTGAATTTGGCCAGTTCATAAACGTTAAAACATCGACCGTTTCAAAAGTACAACAAGATGTAATTGTTATACAAGCTAACATTATTTTAGTCTAATAAAATCAGGGATTTACTGGCGTTGCTGCATTTACCTAATTACAGGGCAGGGCTCGACATTAAGCATCGTCATGTCCTTGTCCAAGTTAAAATGTTACTTGTCACAAGAGAAAATACAAATTTTCAATTGTGTTCTAAATCAAATTTAGACAGAAGCAATATTCTCATCAATATTCTTGTTCAGGCACTCGTTTCACTGCAAGTCGTGATGCAATCATATAAAAACTTGCACTATTGTTGTTCTTGGCAAATACCTTTAACAAATACTTAAACGGGTAAATAAAAGGATAGATCACCCAAAAATGTTAATTCTGTCATGATTTCTCTACCTCATGTTGTTCCAAGTTCACAGAAGAGAGAAATTCAAATGAAACACAAAAGGAGATGTTAGGCACAATGTTAGTCCCAGTCACAATTTATTTTCATTCATATTCTTTCTATACAATGAAAGTGAATGGTGACTGAGACTATCATTCTGCCTAACATCTTTTGAGGTCCATAGATGAAACAATGTCTTACGGATTTGTGATACAGAAGGTGTATAAGTTATAGCAATATTTAAAATTTTGGGGTCAACTATCCCTTTAAGAATTCAAGTAAATGCTTACCAGATTAAAGGCCTTTTCACACCAAAGGTGACTCAATTATAAGAGGCGAACCTTCGACGAATGGCCCTTGTACATCAAAAGCAATGCGAATGACTGCCGTTATCACATTCACGCCTTTACAATAGTGCTGTACATTGACAAGCAATTTTACCCTGGTATGGTAGGTGGCACAAAGCAACTTTCAGCTGGTCTGCCCTCTGCCTATGACAGATCAAAATTACTTTATAAGTAGTGGTCGACTGATATGGGTTTTTAATTGGTGATGCCGATATCCAGAGAACAGGGTGGCTGACATATAACTCAATTAAATATAGTAAATAACATAAACATTATTTAGCACTATATTTACTCAATTTCACACTAAACTTTAACTTTGTAAAATATAATCTTAAAAAAATAATATTGTATTTAAATGGTAGATATCAGTTTCTTCGGATTTCTGTTTAGTCATCAAATTTTAGTAATTTATTTGTACATGAAGAAATTGTTAATATATTAGGAAGAAGGAAATAACAGTACTCGCAGTAGTCCAGCAACCATGGAAGGCATGTCCAAGTTAGCAATCACATTTTCTCACAAAAGACCGAATCAAACCAATTGTACATACAGTGCAAAGTGAATATGACATTTACTTATAGCGCACTTTTTATTTAAACTGCACTCAGTCTCGTGCGGATTCAGTGCAAGCAGAAGTCTCCTGACAGTTTTAATGGCCTGGATCACCTGATTGGATTGTCACAGAGTTGACTGTCATGATATGTGAATCAGAGGAACTTTTGATCTTGATCCTGATGTTTTTTATTCTGGCTTATGGAAAACACGCTTCAGAGGAAGATATTAGATGAGCGTTCAAGGTGAAGAAAACGCTGGATATTCGTACATCTTTTTAAACTAGATATATACATATTTGCAGATGGTATAATATAGTTTTATTGATGTTTAGCTTTTATCATTAGGAGATGTTTAGCTTTTATCATTGGGAGTGTTGGTGGCATAGTGGCTAAAGCACAGGGCTGTTAATCAGAAGGTCTTTGGTTCGAACCCCATGGCCACCACCATTGTGCCCTTGAGCAAGGCACTTAACTCCAGGTTGTTCTGGGGGGATTGTCTCTGTAATAATTGCACTGTAAGTCGCTTTGGATAAAAGCGTCTGCCAAATGCATAAATGTAAATGTATCATTAGAAAAATGACAGGGAACTGTTGAGGAGAGACTGTTAGAATATGTGCTTCAGAGAAATATATGTGAGCATTCCACAGGATACTGGATCTGTTGAAGTTGTGTGAGGTTGGTTTATTACATCTGTTTAAGTGAGATATCTGCATATTTGCTGAAGGTATATGATATTAATGTTATTGATATTTGCCTTTTTATCATTAGACAAGACAGTTAAAAGTTATAGGGAACTGTTGAGGAGAGAGGGAGAATAAAACAGGCGAGCACTTTAACATTATGAGCTCCAACGCGTCTGCTGCTGCTCTGATATGTGTACCGTTTAAATGACACTGTGTTACACACCGGTCTGGTATTGTAGTAACACGATGGCATGTAACAACAAAACAAACTGTGACTATTCTCAGTTGCTTCACATGCAAGCAGGCGATTCTCAGCGCCATCAAGGAACAAATTGGCCAAAGGGAAAAATTATCGACTGATAATTAAAATTCGGAATATCGGCCGATTTATTGGCCTAGGTAATATATCGGTTGACCACTATTTACAAGCAGATCCAAAAAAGAAAACTGGTTTCTCTACAATCTGTGGCAGTGATGAAGAGTTTGTTGTTGATTTGGCTAGAAAGAAAACATTTGAGACACTTCACAATCGATTTCAGTTTGTCTGCTGGACAAATTGACTGGCAGTATTTTCATGTGTACACAGTCTAAGGTTAAAACATGATTAAAACAATTTCAGTGTAAAAAATATTAACGGTTAAAACAGGTTATTTGAAATAAGAGTGACTATATGCCACTGCCACATATGTACAAGTAAAAAAGACCTTTCCATCACTTCATAATGCACATATATAATGACTGTTGTAACTGATGTTGTCAGTTTGAACTATACTGATTGTATCATATTGCATGTGTATCTAAATTTGCTCAAAACATGTTACTAACTAAACGTGACCACATTTAAATGCTCAAGAGTCTATAACAATGCAAGAAATACAACACCTCACACAACAAAACCATCTTCAGTCTGACCCATTGTTAGATGCTTTAATACTAGCCAATGACAGCTGTTAACATCTATTAACAATGGCACAGAAATAACAATTTTGTGGAGCCAATACCACATTTTGGTATACAAAGGCATTTTCAAGATTAGAGGTCGACCGATATTGGTTTTTTCAGGCCGATGCCGATCTTTTGAAATCCGGGTCGGCCGATGGCCGATTAATGCAGCCGATTTATTTTGGCCGATATGTGCTTTTTTTAACCTCTTATTTGAACCTTTTATTTGTAAGATAAAATGTAACACAAATAATTACTTAAGATAGACAACATTTCTCAACAAATACATTTATTGAACACTTGACACTTAAATTAAAAACGTATAATGTAAAAACATAGTATAAATAATGTATAACAAATATATTAAACAAAGCAGGTGTTACGAACTGCTCCGAGACACGAAGGTTGAGATCCAAATGCAGCTTTAATTAAGGGGCAATCCAGACATGTAATCCAATATTCAGAGCATCCAAGAGAAGCACAGGCATAACTAGGGATGGGTATCGTTAAGGTTTTAATGGTATTACAATCTTACCGATACTGTTTTTCGATCCGGTACTTCAACTGTATTCTTAACGGTTCTTTTTAACATAAACGTTATATAGGCACAGTGATTTAATTTCAGGAAGGTCTAACATTACTGTTCAGGTGTGGTCTAAAAAGAAATCTAATAATCTAGTAATCAGTTGTAAAATAACACTGCATAGTTTATCATAGATAGATTAATGCTTATTAATGCATAAGTTATTCATTCAAGAGCTGTAAGTGATTTTCTCTTTGCCTTTTGTTGTTTGATTCGCAGTAATGGCTCAATCGTCGGCATGTTTATTAGGATGCTTCCCCTTTAAAGGGGTCATGACATGGTTTTTTTTATTGTATTATTATGTTCCCTTAGGTGCAATTATAGTATTAATATATTTTTTTTTAAGAAAAACTTTTAAAATCTAGTGATTTATGACCTTTTCCCACCCTGTTTCTCATCCTCTGATTCAAACAGTCTGTTTTGGGGCGTTTTCCATTTAAGACTTCAGTGTTAACGCCCACTGTTATGATTGGCTAACGTCAGTGCCTATGTATCAATTATTGACGCCTCCAGCCAGAACAATATGCAAGTAAACTAAGTAAAAACACTGTGATTATTCATAATGAATGAAATTGCGCTTTAAAAAGTAGTTTAAAGTTTAAAATAGATTACTTACAGTTTGCGTCGTCGTTGTTCCCAGAATAGTCGGCACGGACTTATCTTTGAGCAACAGTTTTCTGGCAAAGCCAGCATCATATTGAGATTTGTTCTCAAAACAGTCATCCTTAAAATGTACAGAACAAGCGCTTAAGTTAACACTGCCGTGACTGGGTCGATCCGCAAAAAATAAACTGCATCCATTTTTCCCTGGCGTCTGGATCTTTCGGCAGCTTATTCAGAGGTTTTGTTTGACCACAGCCAGGAACAGCACATCTGTGTGGCATCGTAATTTTCCTGTGCACAAGTAGTCTCTGTCAGAGCTCGCTGTCCATCGACTGAACACTTGTGAGGCGACGGCGATACTGAAATGAGCGTAGTTGTCTTGCGCTTATAAGCGTAGTTATGTTGTGCTGAGGCGGTCATATGCAAAGCGCTGTTACGTCACTTCTAACCGACACGTCACTTCTAACCATGAATCCAGAACGAGCTGTATTTTGAGCTTGATTAAATAAATGATTCGTTTAGAACGGGGAGGACGTCTTAAAATATTAAACTTGCAGGACGTTTTAATGATACAAAGACCTCTTATATACCAAAAGATCAAGGCAAATTTGGTTTCTCATGTCATGACCCCTTTAAGACCGAATTCAGATCTAATAGACTCCTGATGCAGCATATTTTCTCCCAACTATTTCCATAACTACGTCCATTTAAGACATAAACTGTGTTTAAGTGAATCTCCAAGTCGGTCGTTTAGACATATTTTTGTGTATAGTTGATCGTTTAGATGCGCACATGAAACCCAAAATAGCCTATACTTTGCTTGTCTCGTTGCTGTCTGTTTCGGAGCGTGCGCCGCCTTGGGAACGGTATCTCTTGCGCTATTTTATTATTAAACGCGTCCCGCAGTTTAGCAACAGTAGCTAGACTGCATTTTACAACAATCACCGATCGTGCTGATTCTGACGTTAAGTTTGAGTTTTAGGGAGAAATGTCAGTGCACCGCTGTGAAGGGAAGGATGTTGTGCTAGACAGAATGCGGCTTATGTATAAATATTCTTTTTATAATCTTTGGAAGACGAAATATAAAATAAAATCAGACTAATATCACAGATCTAAACCAGGCTATGTTTGAATGTTTCGTTCTGTCACTCATTTAGCTGGGCTGTGTTGTGCTCGCTGTGCGCGAGATCTCTCTCTCTCTCTCTCTCTCTGACTGCGAATAGCTAAATTGCATCACAGACAAATGGTTTCATAGAATTATTATACATAGAAATGGGTGGCGAGATAAAATAACTTTCTCTTTATAGCAATAATACATGTATTTTCTTAATTTCTCCAGTACTGACAGCAGAACCGGTAACGTCCGAGCTTACCAAAGCCAGTCCTTCAATAGCATATAAGCGTTGGTATCTTTTTTATTACTTATTTCTCTGCATTGAGTGACAACCCTCTCAAATATAAGACACACAAACAGAACAAATAAAAGTCTCAGATTCACTGTCTGTAATTGCAAAATTCTTGCTTACTTATTGTGACATGATAGCAACCCTTCTGCTGTGATGATGCAACTTCAACTACGCTATCAATATCCAAAGTAGCCGAATGTCATGTCGCGTTATTTCTCGAAGTTGGCAGTAAAATATCAAAAGTTTTTAATTAAATATAAATAAGTTATACAAATTTAATCCTTACTGTTTTCTCCAAGGAACTTAGCTCCTTCCTTATAGGCACTGGATGAGGTCTGCTCACTCTGCTGGAAAATGACTCTAGGGGCAGCGTGCGTCGAACACGTGTTCCACAACAACACTAGGCTGCCCACAGATGCGCCTGCCTAATAATCGGCTTGATATACTTGGAAATTGGCCGATGCCGATTATGTAAAAAATGCTAAAAATCGGCCGGCCGATTAATCGGTCGACCTCTATTCAAGATACACCGTTTACTGCAAGTCACAGCATTCATTTTATCAATATTTGGTGAATAAAAACAATTTAAGATCTGTACAGTTATTTATTAAAAAGTTGATACAAAGGAAAATATGCCACTATTTATGTTAGCGATATAAGTGATATAACTCATTTAAAGTTAATTGCAAAGGAAAAAAATACAGCTATATGGAATGCATTATGAAGCCAATCCATGTAAGATCAGATTTTTTTTATTTATTTTTTTATGGATATGGAAGGCAGTGATGCCCCAATATCTTATACATGTTAAGAGGACCCATAAGAGAAAATTTTTTTCTGTTTTTAAGGCATATGATGCAAATGAAATGCACGTCCTCAATACAGGTTAAGGATTTCCTTAGGATTTCTTTCAGCATTTAAAGGAATAGTTCACCCAAAAATGAAAATTCTCTCATAATTTTCTCACCCACATGCCATCAAAGGTGTGTATTACTCTCTGTCTTCAGCAGAAAATAAATTAAGATTTTTAGAAGAAAATTTTAGCTCTATAGGTCCATGAAATTTAAGTGAATGGGTGCCAAATGTTTGAAGCTCCAAAACGTACATATAGCCATCATTAATAATCCATAGGATTCCAGTGGTCTAGTTAATGTATTCTCAAGTGAAACACAAGGTGCGTATAAGAAATATATATATATATAAAAAAAAGAAACTTGCTTTCAGTCAGCTTTAGCTTTGTACATTGACAAGGGTCGAGTTCAAACTGCTTCTCACGTGACGTAAGTGCGTAAGCCTCCTGCATAGATATTCATACGTTGATCCCTTATTAGCAGCTGTTTCTATGGACTGCAGTACTTTTTAGACAAAAAAGGAGTTTATACAGCGGTCTGAGCAAAGTCTGAGGCATCTCCTCTTCTCTGTGATCCTCCGTTTTAAACAACACTGCTTTTCTGTTTTTTTTTCTCTTTGTGTTTCATGTGTCAGTTCTTGCATGAACATTCCAATCCGCTTGACCTCGACCCTCGTGAATCTTTAGTTAAAAAAAGTTTTAAATATTCACCCAAATCTATTACTTGCCCTTTGTGTTTCACTTCAGAGGACTAATTAATCCACTTGAGTCTAAGTTATTACTTTTATGATGGCTGTATGTGCATTTTAGAACTATAAAAATGTGTCACCCATTC
This sequence comes from Xyrauchen texanus, assembly GCF_025860055.1. Classification (NCBI taxonomy): domain Eukaryota; kingdom Metazoa; phylum Chordata; class Actinopteri; order Cypriniformes; family Catostomidae; genus Xyrauchen; species Xyrauchen texanus. The sequence continues at coordinate 29,417,953 of NC_068305.1, read as the reverse complement.
ACTTGCATTTTATGAACATACAGAGCTGAAATAATCTTAATTTGTGTTCTAAAGAGAAAAGTCATACACACCTGGGATGACATGAGTAGGCCCCTATGAAATCTGTTTTATTTCTTTCGAAATTTAGTTTTTCAGATTTATTGTCGTCTGTTTCATATTTTTAATTTTTACTTGTAAAAAGTCAACTAAATTTCTTATAAAATTACTTATAATACTTCTTCCAAATAGACTGTGCCTTAGATGTTATTGTGTAAAATTAGAAATGTACATAAATTACGAGCAGCAGTGAGCTAAATCAAATTATATTACCTAGCAATTGTTAAACCTACAATACAATAAAAAACTATTCTAATTTAATAAACACCCACCTATTACAATGTTGAGGACACTCTGATCTCGGTTGTCTGAGGTTTCCTCGACAACAATGAAGATTTTCTTTCCACGGATCTCTTGCAGCACTTTTTGCATGTGGTGGTCAAAGACGCTCGGTAGGTGAATCTGTCTCAGGCTACTTTCGTTTTCTGGGAGTGCACCTCCCTGTTTGCAATGCTTCACAAGAAAGGGACGCATCTTAATTTGTTCAAGTGGTATGTCCGTCTCCACACACATTGCAACAAAATCCTCTACAAACTCACGTCTAGCATCTAGTGATGATGAGGTAGCTTCGATAGAAACCTGGAGGGCTGAGCTACCAGTAGTTGATTTTGCCTTGTTCTTGAGATGGACTCTCCATTTTAGATGGTCATTTCACGTATCTTTACGAGTCCAGTCAATAGTGTGTTGCCAAAACTTACAAAAAAGCTGTTGGCCAGACTTATAAAGTCATTGGGATATTGTTCCGCCCTGTACTTGGCAGTTAATTGTGTGTTTCTTAATTTTTTAAGGAGGCAAGTCGTTTAGACATGTTTCTGCTCAATGATGGCAATTCACGTGTGAACGTGAACATTTGAGACATGGTTACTAGGAAACATTGACTCATTTTGACATATTTTAGCAGGATTCAAAAATCTCTAACTGGTTATGTTTACGAGTATTTTACACTATTGTGAGTTATGTGAAACAGTTCGGTTTGGAATACCAGCATAAAAATTATGCAACCAGGAAAATCCATGAGGGCATCACATACAGCAGAGATAAAGTTGTCAAAAAAGTTTACAAATACCTTTAGCTAAATACATTTAAACTCTTCCACAAACTTCTTAATAATTTCCTGGAATTTTGGCCCATTCCTCCAGAACAGAACATGGGACAGAATTTGTGTAACTGAGTCAGGTTTGAATGCCTCCTTGCTCGTACACGCTGCTTCAGTTCTGCCCACAAATGTTCTATCGGATTGAGGTCATGGCTTTGTTATTGCCACTCCAATACCTTGACTTTGTTGTCCTTGAGCCATTTTGCCACAACTTTGGATGTATGCTTGGGATCATTGTCCATTTGGAAGACCCATTTGTGACTGAGGTTTAACTTCCTGGCTGAAGTCTTGAGATTTTGCTTCAATATATCCACATAATTGACATGATGCCATCTATTTTGTGATGTGCACCAGTCCCTCCTGCAGCAAAGCACCCTCACAACATGATGCTGCCACTCCCAAGCTTCACGGGTGGGATGGTGTTTTTTGGCTTGCAAGCCTCACCCTTTTTCCTCCAAACATAACGATGGTAATTATGGCTAAACAGTTAAGTTTTTGTTTCATTAGACCAGAGGAAATTTCTCCAAAATGTAAGATCTTTGTCCCCATGTGCACTTGCAAACTGTAGTCTGGCTTTTTATGGTGGTTTTGGAGCAGTGGATTCTTCTTTACTGAGCAGCCTTTCAAGTTATGCTGTTATAGGAGTCGTTTGACTGTGGATATAGATACTTGTCTACCTGTTTCACCCAGCATCTTTACAAGGTACTTTGCTGTTGTTCTGGGATTGATTTTTAACTTTTTGCACCAAACTACGTTCATCTCTAGGAGACAGAATTTGTCTCCTCCTTGAGCGATATGATCGTTGCATGGTCCCATGGAGTTAATACTTGCGTACTATTGTTTGTACAGATTAACGTGGTACCTTCAGGCATTTGGAAATTCCTCCCATGGACAAACCAGACTTGTGGAGGTCCACAATTATTTATTTTTTCTGAGGTCTTTGCTGATTTCTTTTGATTTTCCCATGATGTCAAGCAAAGAGGCACATCGTCTGAAAGTAGGAATTAAAAAACATCCACAGGTACACCTCCAATTGACTCCAATTAGCCTATCAGAACCTAATTGCCTAAAGGCTTGACATCATTTTCTGGAGTTTTCCAAGTTGCTTAAAGACGCAGTGAATTCAATGTAAAATTCTTACCCTCTGGAGTTGTAATAGTCAATTAAAAGTGAAACAATCTGTCTGTAAGAAATTGTTGGAAAAGTTACTCATGTTATGTACAAAGAAGAGGCTGACCTTTGCCGATTTTAGAGGGGGAAAACTCCCAGATTACTGATAGGGTGGCCGATATAGCAAATATTTGAGCTGGAATGTAAACTGACGTTATCTATGGATTGTGCAACGATATGACTATACATAGGTACTCGCAAGGCTGCTTTCTTAAATATTTTTTATTAAAGAATATTTGACATTTTTATTATTTTACATTGTCAACCAATTCTAGGAATGAAAACTGAGAAAATAAAGAATAAATAAAAATTATAGCTGAATAAAAATTACACTAGTTAGTAGGGCTGAACGATATTCTGTTTTAGCATCGACATTGCGATGTTCGCATGCGCGATAGTCACATCGCCGAAACATGCGATGTGAAGGGTAGCACACATTGATGTATTAAGAGAACGGTAGCACACAGTAAACACAAGTTTGTTGTATGGCTTGTTGCTGTGGTGACATGCACGTTCCACGTGCCAGCACAGTGATTGGTTCGCTGTGCAGTTGCTCACCGCGCTCACACACAGCCAACATTCTCTGGCAATCCTAGCTAAAAATGAGCGACGAAGAGGATCGCGCTCAAATAAAGGATGATTTCGTACCAAAAAGAAAGTCAAAATCAGCTATTTGGGACTATTTCGGCTACAAAAAGGAGGATGTTGACCAAAAAGACGTACTTTGCTTGGAGTTGTGGCCACAAAAAAAGGAAACGCCACCAATTTGTCTGATCACTTAAAACGGCACCACAAAGCTCTTTACGACGAATACAAAGTCAAATCTGGATGTCAACCAAAAACAAAAAACTATTTGCGATGCCTTTGCCAGTATGACACCTTACCAGAAAGGCTCTCAACGACAGAAAGACATAACAGACGCAATAACGTTTCATATCGCTAAAGATATGTTGCCATTAAACACCGTCGCCAAAGAGGGATTGAAGAAAATGATCCGAACGCTTGACAGGCGGTATGTTATACCATCCCGCACATATTTTTTTTAATTAAAGCAGCTGTTTTATTTAAAAATGTGTTCTGCTTTTCTGTTTACAGAAATATGTTCTAATTTTGAAATAAAATATTAAGTGACCTTTTTGTCACTTGTAATGAAGCTTGCTTATTAGTGAAATTATTAATATCATGGAATGGTAATTATTGACTTTAGCCTGGATTGATGGCTCACAATATCGCAATATATATCGTTGGGAAAAAAATATCGCAATGTATTTTTTTTCCAATATCGTGCAGCCCTACTAGTTAGCTCCCCGTCACGTGACAGTGCAGCACACATGTGTGATTGACTGCTAATATTAACCAATCTAAAATCTACAGCACCATCATGTTCTTTAGATCCATATCATGTGATGCCACAAATGCTTTGCATGCAGGCTGGATGATCATTCCCCTTTCATAGACTCAAACCTTGTTACAATTTCAATTCTGTGGTTTTGTCCTTGTAAATACATGTACATATAAAGAACTGTAGTGTGCTAAAATATCACGTTGTTTTTAGCATGTTGTCTGAGCCTAGATGTTATATAAACAAGGAGTTACATTATTTGTAACTCCTTGCTTACAAAAGAAATCTGTGTTCTTTTCATCTTTTGTCTTCAGCTCTTTATATTTTGTGCGCTAATTAGCGCCCCGTCATGTGACAAAGGAGCTCAGTGAAAGGGAGTGATTGACGGCTAATATTAACCAATCTAAAATCTGCATTAAAGTTAAGAATGTAAAGATGAAGTTTAATTGTAATGTTGAATAGAATGGTGGACCAGTCACTGTATCAGCTCACAGCATGCACATAATGCAGTAATTGACAAACGTTTTGTAGAAAAATGAAATCGGGTCACACCACAACAATTATTTTTACTCACACAAATGCTCCCAAATATATTTTGAGGTCGCACCGATTAAATTTCATGAGCATTTGCGACCAAAATGGTTGCAATTTTGAGCCTTGCCAAGACCATCTCATTGGTCTCAAAGGGATGTCCAGGTGGGGTGAACTTCGGTTCTCTTTTGTAAAGGTCATATAGAAGTCTTTATTGCTTCCACACCAAAAGCTCTGCAAATGTAGACAATGCATTGGCATCTGGTGCTCTGTGGGTTTTATTTCAAATTTAACAGCTTTTCTGCTTTTGTAATTGGTTCAGAAACATTTTTGTTGTAATTATTCTGGTTCGTTAATGCTTCACACAGGTTGCATAATTCTGATTTTTTAAACATGGGAGTTTTTGAAGGATGCTTTTATCACCTCACCTATTATGAAGCGGGCAAGATCAAAACATCCTAATTGACCTTTTCACCATTTTGTTTTTGTGGCTAGATTTGTAGCTATATTCATGTATTTATATATGTGCTTCACACCTATGCCTATATGAAGTCCTCATACATGGACTGGAGTTAGGGGAGAGGGCTTGTTTCCATGGAAACAGCACCATCATGTTCTTTAGATCCATATCATGTGATGCCACATGCTTTGCAGGCAGTCTGGATGATCATTCTCCTTCATAGACTCAAACCTAGTTACAGTTTCAATATGGTGGTTTTGTTCTTGTAAATACATGTACATATAAAGAACTGTAGCGTACTAAAATATCACGTTGCTTTTTTCTGATGAGCCTAGATGTTATATAAACCTCAAACCATAGAGGTGTTTCTTATGGGATAGACTGAGCAATTACTTTCCCATGACAAAGTGATGTCAAACTATCTGGTTCCTAATTTTTTAAGTGTCATTTTTTTTTATACTTGAAAAGGTGTTGCAGTAGCAGTGCCATGACAAACTTTGCTGCAACATGCATTAATAAAAAATACGGCACCAGTCACCCTCTAATTCAGCTTGAAATCAAGATTTTGGGCTCTCTGTCTCTAATTTATAGCTTTAGAGTGGACCCAAAATAACATTAGAAAAATATATATTTACAACCATAAATTTAGGGTGGAACAATTTATCGAAATAAAAGCGAAATCACAATATGACCCAGACTGATTATCAAACTGTTATGGCTGTGATTGAATTAATTAAATAGTCTGAACTAGCTGCCAGTTCTGACCCATCAAGGCATGGCTCCACAAGATCTCTGAAGGTGTCCTTTGGTATCTGGAACCAAGACGTTAGCAGCAGATCCTTTAAGTCCTTTAAGTTGCGAGTTGGTGCCTCCATGGATCAGACTTGTTAGTCCAGCACATCCCATAGATGCTCAATTGGATTTAGATCTGGAGAATTTGGAGGCCAATTCAACAGCTCTAACTCTGTCTTGTTCCTCAAACCATTCCTGAACAATTTTTGCAGTGTGGTAGTGTGTGTTATCCTGCTGAAAGAAGCCACTGCCATCAGGGAATACTCTTGCCATGAAGGGGTGTACGTGGTCTGCGACAATCTTTAGGTAGGTGTTGCGTGTCAAAGTAACATCCACATGAATGCCAGAACCCAAGGTTTCCTAGCAGGACATTGTCCAGAGCATCACACTGCCTCCACCGGCCTGCCTTCTTCCCATGGTGCATTCTGCTGCCGTCTCTTCCCCATGTAAATGTTGCACACACACCCGGCCGTCCACATGATCTAAAAAATTAAAAAAAACGTGATTCATCATACCAGGCCACCTTCTTCCATTGCTCCAACAGTCAGTTCTCACATGCCCATTTAGGCACTTTCAGCAGTGGATATGGGTAAGCGTAAGCATGGGCTCTCCGACTGGTCTGCAGCTACGCAGCCCCATACACAGAACTGCCTGATATATCCCACCCCTTGGCAGGTGCCATTGTAACAAGATAAATGTTATTCACTTCACCAGTCAGTGGTTTTAATGTTGTGGCTGATCAGTGTATAATATTTAAGTTATCTAGGTTTAAAAAAAATATATAAGTATACAATATAGATATACTGAAGCAAATCTACCTGGGCTATATATATATATATATATATATATATATATATATATATATATATATATATATATATATACAGTGAGGAAAATAAGTATTTGAACACCCTGCTATTTTGCAAGTTCTCCCACTTAGAAATCATGGAGGGGTCTGAAATTGTCATCAGTAGGTGCATGTCCACTGTGAGAGACATAATCTAAAAAAAAAATCCAGAAATCACAATGTATGATTTTTTAACTATTTATTTGTATGATACAGCTGCAAATAAGTATTTGAACACCTGAGAAAATCAATGTTAATATTTGGTACAGTAGCAATTTTTTGCAATTTGCAATTACAGAGGTCAAACGTTTCCTGTAGTTTTTCACCAGGTTTGCACACACTGCAGGAGGGATTTTGGCCCACTCCTCCACACAGATCTTCTCTAGATCAGTCAGGTTTCTGGGCTGTCACTGAGAAACACGGAGTTTGAGCTCCCTCCAAAGATTCTCTATTGGGTTTAGGTCTGGAAACTGGCTAGGCCACGCCAGAACCTTGATATGCTTCTTACAGAGCCACTCCTTGGTTATCCTGGCTGTGTGCTTCGGGTCATTGTCATGTTGGAAGCCCCAGCCTCGACCCATCTTCAATGCTCTAACTGAGGGAAGGAGGTTGTTCCCCAAAATCTCGCAATACATGGCCCGGTCATCCTCTCCTTAATACAGTGCAGTAAGCCCTGTCCCATGTGCAGAAAAACACCCCCAAAGCATGATGCTACCACCCCCATGCTTCACAGTAGGGATGGTGTTCTTGGGATGGTACTCATCATTCTTCTTCCTCCAAACACGGTTAGTGGAATTATGACCAAAAAGTTCTATTTTAGTCTTATCTGACCACATGACTTTCTCCCATGACTCCTCTGGATCATCCAAATGGTCATTGGCAAACTTAAGGCGGGCCTTGACATGTGCTGGTTTAAGCAGGGGAACCTTCCGTGCTATGCATGATTTCAAACCATGGCGTCTTAGTGTATTACCAACAGTAACCTTGGAAGCGGTGGTCCCAGCTCTTTTCAGGTCATTGACCAGCTCCTCCCGTGTAGTTCTGGGCTGATTTCTCACCTTTCTTAGGATCATTGAGACCCCACGAGGTGAGATCTTGCATGGAGCCCCAGTCCGAGGGAGATTGACAGTCATGTTTAGCTTCTTCCATTTTGTAATGATTTCTCCAACAGTGGACCTTTTTTCACCAAGCTGCTTGGCAATTTCCCCATAGCCCTTTCCAGCCTTGTGGAGGTGTACAATTTTGTCTCTAGTGTCTTTGGACAGCTCTTTGGTCTTGGCCATGTTAGTAGTTGGATTCTTACTGATTGTATGGGGTGGACAGGTGTCTTTATGCAGCTAACGACCTCAAACAGGTGTATCTAATTTAGGATAATAAATGGCGTGGAGGTGGACATTTTAAAGGCAGACTAACAGGTCTTTGAGAGTCAGAATTCTAGCTGATAGACAGGTGTTCAAATACTTATTTGCAGCTGTATCATACAAATAAATAGTTAAAAAATCATACATTGTGATTTCTGGATTTTTTTTTAGATTATGTCTCTCACAGTGGACATGCACCTACGATGACAATTTCAGACCCCTCCATGATTTCTAAGTGGGAGAACTTGCAAAATAGCAGGGTGTTCAAATACTTATTTTCCTCACTGTATATATATATATATATATATATATATTTATTTATTTATTTATTTTATGGTTGCAATCCATAAATCCATACTCTGAAAGTTGCATTGTGCAGCAGAGAGGTGGACTCCATTGAAGCTTTCATTCTCAGAAATGGAAGATTGTTTACTGTTAATTACTGGCTGAAAAATAAATATTTAAACACTAATGTGCTTTTTGCCTGCTCTCATTGCACCATTGTTTGTGTGTGTGTGTATATATATATATATATATATACACACATACATACATATACACAGTCGAAGTCAGAAGTTTACATACACTTATGAAATACACACATATGCTTGGTTTGAAGTCATTAAAACTGCCTTGTAACACCTGAAGGTACCATGTTCATCTGTAGAAACAGTAGTATGCTAGTGTAAGCACCATGGGATCATGCAGCCATCATACCTTTCGGTAAAGAGATACATGCTGTGTCAGTTCAGTTTGTATCACAGTTTCAGGGATACCGATTGCAAATCGGTATTTGCAATGTACAGGATTTTTTTTTTTATAATACTGCCAAATCCAAAGTAAGGATACTCTATTTGGTAACAAACACTTCAACTGGTTTGCCCTTGATAAAAATGTTTTTACAGTAACCATAGTTTAACTATGGTATTTGTAGTAAAAACATAGAAACCACAAAATCAACATGGTTACGTCATGTTTACAATATATATATTATAATCATGGTTACTATATGCAAACTACAGTATTACTGTTGTAAAACCATGATTTCTACAAGGAAAACCATGATGACAGCAGTCATGATTACTATTGTAAAACCGTAGTTAATTTCCGCTGTGTCTTTAACTAAAAAACCCTTTTCTCTAATTAATAAATCAACATTTTAACTTAAAACCTACACTATTATGCTACATGCATCGACATAAGATACCTTTCAAACACTACTGCACAAATATTCAATATTCAGAAGCTGTACATCACTATAGAAGAAACTTTGCTTTTAAAATGGACATGAGGGCTGTTGTGATGCGGCTCGAGTGTTTTAATCCTACGCGGAAATCGCACATCTTCGACACCGAAGTAGGGAAACATAGTTGGCAATGAAGACCCCAATCGATTATTTATTGTTTTTATGCCTGTCCGAATCAGCACTGAGTGCTTGCTTAAAAACAAAAGGGAGTGTGTGCAGTTTCGGCTCTAATGTGGCTCTATGCACGCAGCTTTCCCTGGTGATTATGGAGTAAATTATCATGTGTCGATGTATTAAAAGGTAAACCACACTCATTATGATCAATGTGTGATATATTTAGAATATAAAATTCGAAATAATATTCTTTTTACAAATTATACTACACCGTGTTAAAGGGTTTGGTGTATCTGTGTAGAGCTTATTTCACTTCTGAGGACTTTGCTCATCAGATAATAGCTGCTGCCATTTCATCAGATTCCTGTATCCTGTGCACAAATACACCCTGCTATTTCGAGAGCAATTTGTTTTCAGATTTATACAGATGTGTGTGTGTTTTTTTTTTTTTTTTTTATATCAAGGTTTGTTTGATTGGTTATCCAGAGCACTATATTTCTGATTATTCTCTTGGGTCTGTTGTTTTCAGGACGATGAGAAGTTTTTGACTGAACTCTTTGCACAGCTAACTGATGAAGCCACAGATGATGACAAACGGCATGAATTGGTAAGATAACTTTATTAGTGTTAGATGCAATAACTGAACAATGGATACAAGCTGCATTTCCCATTGCTGTCACGATACTGATACGGTCATCATATTATATACAGGTAAATTTCCTCAAGGAGTTTTGTGCATTCTCCCAAACGTTACAACCACAAAACAGAGATGCATTCTTCAAAACGCTTTCCAACATGGGAATCCTGCCAGCGCTGGAAGTTATTCTTGTAAGAGATCTTTGCTATTCCAAAGAGATATATTGTCATATCATAGCTGAACAGGCTTATGCTTCGTTGTGAACCTTAGTTCGGTTGTTCCTTTTTTTTCTTTCTATACCTTAACATCTGAAATCCACTCTTATGCCCTTTCTTAATGTACATCTAAAATTGTTACGCTATGTAGCGAACAGGTTCTGCAACATCTGAAACTTTCTCTTACTAGCCCAAACTTTCCTCTCAATGAAAATCGTAACTTAAGCTTGCACTTTTTCTCTGTGTTTACTAACGTGTGTATGTGTTTTGTGTGAAAGGGCATGGACGATGTGCATGTGCGTGGAGCGGCCACTGATATCTTTTCCTACCTGGTGGAGTACAACCCCTCCATGGTGCGAGAGTTTGTTATGCAGGAGTCTCAACAGACCGATGAAGTAAGTGACACACACACCCACTGACCCATGTGATCTTGCTGAAAGAGCCGTTTGCTGTTAGCCATGCCTGTTGCCCTCAATACTTCTCTCTCTTTATGTACAGGACATTCTGTTGATAAATCTGATCATTGAGCATATGATCTGTGACACGGATCCAGAGTTGGGTGGTGCTGTACAGTTAATGGGGTTACTCAGGACACTAGTGGACCCAGAGAACATGCTGGCAACTGCTAATGTGAGTTTAATATAAATGTATAATTAGGGTTCCCATTGTCATGGAAAAACTGGAAATGTTGAGGAATTTCACCTGGAAAATTATGCTCTGAAATATTGGATGCACCAAATATTGCTCTTGTGTGATAAATCTTGCTAACAAGCCATAGCGATGTCTCATTTGTGAGTGACATCATGGCTCGCACTATGTTGTTGAATGCAGCGAGCTCATTATAAACAGAAATGATGCAAAGTGGTGGAAATATGCTTTAAGGAGGTAATTCAATGTCACAACTAGGGATGCCGCGATTATAGGTTTTTATTATTAACCGCTATTAAAAATGTCAGTTAATTTATGCGTAAGAATTAAAATCTACGGTGTAAAACTGAAATGTTTTGTTTACACCTGGCAAAAATATTATATATATATATATATATCTATCTATATATATCTATATATTAATTATATAAATATCTAGTTTAAAAGAGTTCTTGTAAGATTTTTTAAGTCTAAATGTGAAAAATACTTGTGCCTGGGTGGGTAGTGGAGCTGTTGCTATAGTTACGAATGGTGTCTGCGTGGCACTTAGCCAGGCTTGGACTGAACATGAACTTTCAATTGACGTGAAACTGGGGCTACATACGGACTCCCAAATATAACTGAGGATTTCGATCTACTAGACTCCTATTCACTGAAAAGGTGATTTAAATCGCATTTGACTGACTAACAGTTACTGAACACAACGGATGAAAACATGCTGACCGAAGAAATAGAAAGATACATATCCTTCAAATGGGACCGGATTTTCCACTAATCATCCAACAACAAACAAAAAGTTCAGTAGTTTTTAGCTGTGGTGATTTTAAAGTGATGAATTAAAAGATGCATCTTTGTTATTTTTAAGCATGCTGACAGTGCGCTGTGCATTTGAGTGTAGTTACAAGTGTGTAAACTTTGAGAAGTTGCTTATTAAATTATCCTCATTGTTTAACCTGTTGATATGCAATTCCTCACATGCGGTGACGTCACTCTGCTTTCGTTTAATATATAATTTACCGTCTATAAATGTAATGTTAACAAATTATACATATTTTCAAAGCATTGATATCTGATCTCTGTTTCACGATAGCAATGCTCCAGAAACAGCAATTTTGTTATTTGTGCCAGGAGTACAAATGCAAACATGCAATATCAAAACGGGACTTCATACCTTTATGAAAACGCGATCGCCAGATGAATCCAGTTCGCCACACTTGGGTCAATTGTCCTTGGCAAGCGTTCATTGAAAAACATCCAATAGCACTTTTTGTCCATAAGGTTAATAAATCTGAGAAATATTAATATATTCTCCATTGTTTACATGAGCTCTCGCCTGAAAGCATTACACTTCGTCATCGTTCTTCAACAAACTATGCAATCTGAGCATCATTCATGTTGTAAAACTATATATTAGAGTCCCATAAACAAAATGAGGCTGTCTCAAGTCTATTTTTTTAAATGCGGCATAGTTTTATTCATAATAGCCAAGCAGTGCAGTCAGATTTTTTATTTATTTTTTTGTCAGACAGTAATCTAACGGTCAAAGACTCTCACCGTGGCATCCCTTGTGACAAGATGATATCCGATGAAACTGCATATGAATACACTGTGTCCCTGACTGTCGCCAGTGGCGACTAGATTTTAAATGGGTGTCGCAATTATATTGTTGCATTTGCATCCATTTTAGTCGCAGTCTGGAGCCCTGCTGACTGAAAGGGTCATGGAAAAGTCATGGTTATTCATTGGTCAAAAAGTGTGGGAACCCTATTTGATGTCTGGAATGTTGCACCATCTTGTCATTGTAATTTGGCAGGTTCTAGTAACTCTGTTAGTTTCTGCTCATGAACAACTGGATTATAACAGTTGCAATTATCTGGTTCCCTGTAGAAAACGGAGAAGACCGAGTTCTTGAGTTTCTTCTATAAGCATTGCATGCATGTGCTCTCTGCTCCACTTCTGGCCAACACCACAGAGGAAAAACCCAGCAAAGGTAATAAAAAAGTTTTTGAATGTTTATGCTTGGATGCATGCTTTTAGGATATATAATGTATTATAAATAAGTGTTTATTTTTAGCAGATTTAAAGATTATATGCATCAGACATTTGGAATAATTTCTCAATTGACATTTGCAGACCTATTCAAAGACTGCACAACGTTTTCCCCTCACTGTGTGTTTGTCTTGTCAGATGATTTCCAGACGTGCCAGCTGCTGGCTTTGATCGTCGAGCTTCTCACATTCTGTGTGGAGCATCACACGTATCACATAAAGAACTACATTATCAACAAAGACATCCTTCGCAGAGTGCTGGTGCTTACTGTATCTCAACATGCTTTCTTAGCCTTATGTGAGTGTATGTGCACACACACACAGGCATTGAATTTTAAGACAACATAAAACCAATTTCACAAGGCATTTAACTTCCATATTGTTTCCAAAGAAAACTTAATTTTAGCAGGAAATTTATTTTATCCATCCAGATTGGATTGGATTGTGAAAAGTAGCCAATTATATTATTGGTTAATTATTTTCCCTTCCCATGTCAGAAGACACTAATCATATGTGAAGAGACATATGGCACTTTATTGTTCACTTATGTATTATGAACAAAACAAACCAGGGAATTTTGCTATTATACATCAGTCAGGCATTTTCTAATGCAAACAAATGCTGTATTCTTGTCTAATTTGACTCCTTTTTGTCTTGTCTCATGTGAGACAAAAAGCTTTTGAGCTAAGTTTAGATGAAATCATCTGGGGATGAACAGTGGTTTGAAGAAAAAAAGCGTTTTCTAATACTGACTGTGTAACAGTTTGTCAAAGTCTGTAGGCTCAGACAGTCAGATGAGTAGAACCAGAAAAATGAGTGGCTTGGGACATTCTTTGTCATACTACACACCATCATCACACATTCAAACTGCATAATAAAAAATAGCCAAAACTTAAGAGATGCGGATCCAACAGTGAAATGCTCTGTTCATTACTGTTGAATCCGCTATTAATGCCTTCATTACTGATACACTATTACTACAACTCAGGCCAAGTAATTCTACATTCAGTGCCTTCTGCATTATTAACTAGCACTAATGTTTGGAAAAAGACCAACCACTCGGTGCTACCCTGCTAATAGTCATCAGTTATGACTTTGCTGTTAAATTTCTCTGAGCCTTTCTTGCTAATTTCTATTGTCCAGGTGCTTTGCGTTTCATGAGGAAAATCATTGGTCTGAAGGATGAGTTTTATAACCGATACATAATGAGGAACTTCCTGTTTGAGCCAGTGGTCAAGGCTTTCCTCAATAATGGATCCAGATACAACCTCATCAACTCTGCTATCATAGAGATGTTTGAGTATGTCAGAGTGGTGAGTACACTTATACACACATCACATCTGGTATGTGGTCTTTATCATCAGTCTTTATTCTAAACACTACAACTTACAGAGGATGTAGTTGATACGATATCTTGGAGTGGTGGACAGCTACAGACGAACAAGATAAGACTGGTGGATCATGTTTATTTTGTGTATAATTGCTGCATTCTGTGCGTAAAGGAGGATGTGAAGTCCCTGACAGCTCACATCATAGAGAACTACTGGAAGGCCCTGGAAGACATAGACTATGTTCAGACGTTTAAGGGACTGAAGCTCCGATATGAACAGCAGAGAGAAAGACAGGACAACCCGAAACTTGACAGGTCGGTTGTCATTTCAAGTCAATTCAATGTTCTTTATTGTTTCACCAGGTTTGCAGTGCAAATTACAAACAGGATAAGGCATATTTTACAGACAAAGTTTCTTTATTACGTGAACATACATATGCACATAACACTGTAAAAAATATACATAGTGTGGAAACATACACATTGTAAATAATATAAATACTCAAAACCATACACTGTATTAGAATAATATAAACAAAAGACAAACACTAAGTGGAGGGTACATATTGGGGTTATTTACACATGTCACATCATGCATTTTTACTGATTGGATAGCTATACGATCATGAAAAGACCAAGTCTAAATGCCCTCTGAGACGGATAAATATGATCACTCAAACCACTTCTGAAGGAGGTTCGAGATGCATTCCAAACAGAACTCGGTCAAGTGTAAATGCATCTGGCTGTTCAAGCCACATATGTAAACTATTGACACACTACGTAAAGCTACGTCAGCATATTGAAAAAACTGAAAACAGTCCTGGAAAACCTGGAATTTAGCAATGCAGTTTTCCAGTCATGGAAAATTCGAAAAATACCTAAATGTCCTGGAACATGATTATTTGTCCTGGAAAATATTTTAGTATGATAAATGGGTTGACAGTGTTGTTGGCAAGGTTTGTGTTACATTTACAAAAACATGGTAGTGATCGGGACTCAGAATAGGAGTCAAATGCACAAATTCATATAGTTTTGTCATTGCCGGTGGCTGCGTATTGGGAAACAATGTCAGCAGTTAAGGGCTTGGCTACAGCAGTGCAAGAACAGTGAGAAAGCAGCATTCGTGAAACTTCTCATTCATAAACTGAATGACCTGGTACATGTACCGACCAACTGAATGAAAGGGGCATGTTGTTCATTTACTTCAGCATCGGCATGTGAGTCGACCTTGTTCATCATGTAGAGAAAAGTGCAGAAGAGCTATTAATACCTAAAAGTGACTGTTTGTACATGATGAGGGGCATTCATGCATTCAAGTTTATGAAGTGTCATGTCAGCGCAACCTCGTCTCCAATGTTACACCAGTGTTTTTCTCACACATTTTCCAAAATGTATGCAGAGATATTGAATGTCTCATGTATTTTAATTATTACCTTATCATTTCTGAGTATCTAGAGACCAAGTTATTGAACCACAGTTATTCAATTTACCAAAAAAAAAAGATTACAAAATGCTAAGAACTAAACATAAACAAGTCCTCTATTATCTGCAATTAAAGCAAGTGCCATTTTTTACTCTTCCAAATATGTTTCAATGTTTATTGTGCACATCTCCCGCTTGCGTGGCTAGCTTGTAAATTTGCCCCTCCGTGACGCTTTCTGCAATGCTTGTCATGTGGAAGGGCAAAGCACCGGTTCGGTTGACTGTGCCATTGAGTGGAGCATTGAGGCCTCAACTCCTGTGAAATGCGCTTTACAATGACGAAAGGACATTATTGAAACTAAAAATTATTATTACTAGGCTATTATTGTTGTCTTTTTGTTGTTGTTGTTGTTAAACGTCATGCTCATCAGATTTAATGCTGTTGGAAAATCAATAAAGTACATCTGCTTTGTTTTTTATTTATTTTATTATATATATTTTTTTACTTTCTCCCCATTTCTCCCCAATTTTGGAATGCCAAATTCCAAAAAAATGTATTTGCATATAGACCTTATTCATGCTGGCGACAAAACATTCATAAAATATCTGTGTAAGAACATTCAGTATACAAAGAACTCCAGACAACATGAGTTGTTGAAAATCAGATGTGATCTAGGAGCTTTATACAGCTTTATACCGCTCATGCCATTGAAGAAATGGTAAGTCTATCCCACACAGCCTCGTTTGTCATTCCCATTAAAGATGGCACTATATATCTGTTTGGCAGAGACACATTGATGTGACTAGTATAAATGGAATGTCCTCTTTTAATCAGATAGCAATCCGATCAGTAATAATGCATTAAGTGACTGTAAATAATAAAGCAATGTTTGTGTTTATAAACTAGGGATGGGCATTTTCAAGTAATTTTGTAGTTGAGTTCTCTAGCTCACCAAAAACGAGTACCTGATTACTCATAAATTAAGATGCATGTTAAATTTGATAAGGTTGACGAGTACGTGAAATGTATATTTTGTTTTATTCACAAACATTACCAAGAACGATTAAAGAGAACTTTGGAGAAAAGGGAACGACAAACTATGCTTTTCTTTTGGGAAAAAATTAAAATGAACCATATGCTATAATAATAAAACAAAAAAGACCTAAACAGTGACCTAAACATTTTATGTTTATGACAACGCACCTGAGACGCTACACAAGCATGTCTGACGCAGGTGTAAATTGATGGGCTCTTAAACATGCCCTCATAATAAATCTCCAACTGATTGACAAATTCACTTGTGAAATGGATTACTGTGAACTGTATGCCAATGATTGACTTATGATCAATAATATGGTAGTAAACAATACATTGTATTCTAAAGCCGCTTATTGTCTTATCAATGATTAACTCTTCTGCTTACAAGAATGTAATGCATTTTAATTATCTGAATACAAAAATTATATTTATTTAGAATAATATATTTATTATATTATTATATATTATATTAACTGCATTGCATTGGAGAGGATGCTATTGTCATATGTAATTATTTTGTTATATATGGTAGTCAAATAAAAGCAAGCCACCATTAAAGCTATCATTAACAGCAGGGATGCTAACACTTCTATGGAATGAGATCTTTTTCATTGTGTTATTGCAGTAAGATCTACCATGTACATTAATGGCTATATATATCACAATATCAAAATTTCAGTAGTCCATAGTGAAATTTTATGATTCTCAATACCAGCTTCAAAACCACAACAAATAACAACACTACTTTGTTAAATATGGAAGAATGGTTTCTAGTTAAGTAATTATTCAAGACTAGTAAACAGTCAGGGATAAAAAACAATACAAAACAGCAATGATTAGAAATAGATTAAAAATAATAACAAAAAATACAAATGAAGACAATTCGTTGCTTTTTTAACAGCTTTACAAGTTAACCGCAGTAGGCTCTGGGGCAGAAAGAGTACTTGATTACTTATGCATGTATAAAAACTGCAAACTTGATGGCATGCTCAAAACATTTCAGAATTGATATAGTAATGCTGTGTTCTGAGGATTGCGCAAGATAGTTCAGCATGTCAGTTTATTCAGGTTTGACCTAATGAATATGCAGTTTGTACCTCCAATATACGCAAAAGAAAGGGTGTATCAATTCAAATTAATTTATTGGTAAATTGATTTATCGAGTAAATCATTTCAGAAACTGAAACTGCAAGACCAAATCAATGGGTCTATTTACACTTGGTCACATCATGCATTTTTACTGATTGGTTTATCTGATTGAAAAGGCACATTCCATTTACACTTGACCACATCAATGTGTCTACGCCAAATGGATATGAATCCGATCTTCAATTCCCTCACTTCATGCAATAACATGGCTGTGCTCATTGCTAGAGTTTAGTTTCAGTTTCTTCAGCGATCTGCATCAAATAAATGAAGAAATAAAGTCTTATCTTTCCTACAACGTGCATCTGTGGCTTAATTTGTTATTTATTGCGCGATGCGAGCCCTATGCAAATACTCTAGCAGCTGTTATATTTTGCGTTTTCCCTATGCTGATGTAGTTTGAGTGGAGTAACGTTTACATATCTTGAACAGCCAGATGCATTTACACTTGACCAGTTTCGTCTGGAATGCATCCTAAAGTGGTTTGAGCAATCGGATTGCAATCCGCCTCGAATGCATTTCAGAGGGTATTTGCACCTGGTCTTTTCAGGATCAGATAGCTGTGCGATCTGTGAAAATGCAAGTGGCCAAGTGTAAATACCCCCAATATGAATGAAAGGCAGATGTTAATCTGATTCGCACTGTGCAGCATGCTGTTATTCAAAATGGTTACTTTAGAACTCTAAATCAAAACAGATAACATAACTGATATAACTATAAATAAGACAAACAGAAAAATACCAACAATTTATGAGCAAATTGTGGAATTTCTTTGGTTTAAATACTGCTTTTAACTGGTGAAATATTGTGAAATATTTTAAACAATTTAAAATATACTCCAGTGCTCAAAGTGGACCAGTAGGCATGGCTAGGCCAAACAGTTACTGTGTCTTGGTGCTCCGAAACAAGCAGGGAGCACTGGTTTTCTCCCGTGCAGCTTCTGTGTCTCTCTCGCATGCAGCTAACTTTTACCATGATCAAGATATTTGCAGTTTGAAATACAGATTTCATTTTATTATACATCAGTGGTGCAATGCATTAATGAGCTGATTTCATCCTCTGTTCCACAATTGTTCTGAAACATTTCGAGAGAAGTGTCATACACTGATATTCTTATAAACTACAGTTCAAGTCTGAAGTTTACATACATTTAGGTTGAAGTCATTAAAACTATTTTTTTAAACACTCCACAGATGTATTATTACCAAACTAGTTTTGACAAGTTGTTTAAGACATCTACATTGTGCATGACATGAGTAATTGACCAATCAGTGATCTGCAGGGTCTTGACGTCACATTTAGTATTGCTCTGCAAGGAAGAAGCCACTGCTCCAAAACTGCCATAAAAAAGCCAGACTAGACTACAGTTTGCAAGTAACAATCTTACTTTTTGGAGAAAAATCCTCTTGTCTGATAAAACAAAAATAGAACTGTTTGGCCATAATGACTATCATTATGTTTGGAGGATGAAGGGTGAAGCTTGCAAGCCAAAGATCACCATCCCAAACCGTGAAGCATGGTGGCAGCATCATATTGTGGGGCTGCTTTGCTGCAGGAGGGACAGGTGCACTTAACAAAATAAATGGAATCATGAGGAAGGAAAATGATGTATTGAAGCAACATCTCAAGATATCAGCCAGGAAGTTCAAGCTCTGTCACAAGTGGGTATTCCAAATGGACAAGGATCCAAGCATACCTGCAAAGTGGCTCAAGGACAACAAAGTCAAAGTATTGGAGAGGCCATCACAAAGCCCTGACCTCAATCCAAAAGAAAATTTGTGGACAGAACTGAAAAAGCGTGTACGGCCTACAAACCTGACTGAGTTACAACAGCTCTGTCTGGAGGAATGGGCCAAAATTCCAGCAACTTTTTATGACAAGCTTGAGGAAGGCTTCGCAAAATGTTTGACCCAAGTTAAACAATTTGGAGTGGTGGTGGTGTAGTGGTCTAAACCACATAACTGGTAAACTGTTAATCAGAAGGTCGCTGGTTCGATCCCCACAGCCACCACCATTGGGTCCTTGAGCAAGGACTTAACTCCAGGTTGCTCCGGGGGGATTGTCCCTGTAATAAGGGCTCTGTAAGTCGCTTTGGATAAAAGCGTCTGCCAAATGCATAAATGTAAATGTAAATTTAAAGGCAATGATACCAACACACATATCAAAGTGTACGTAAACTTTTGACCCACTGGGAATGTGATGAAAGATGTAAAAGCTGAAATAAATAATTCTCTCTACTATTATTCTGACATTTCACATTCTTAAAAATAAAGCAAAGGTCCTAACTGACCTAAGACAGGGAATGTTTTCTTCGATTAAATGTCAGGAGTTTAAATTTATTTGGCTTAGGTGTATGTAAACTTCTGACTTCAACTGTAGCTACTCTTACATTTGTTAAAAAGCAGGTGTTTTATCATGATATCATATAGACCTTATAAATGGCATATTGAATGAGTCTTACTTTTAGTGAGTGTGCATTTGATGCAGTTACCACATGCAAAACCTTTTGGAGGGCGGGTCCAACATATTTGAACGTAGTTATTTGCAGTTTGTAAATTGGCCGCATTATGACCACGTCGTGCACAAGCAAATTGGAACCCATTATTTGGGATCTTAGTGAATCAGTGCCATAGTGGATGTTCAAACCAATATTGATAAATATGGATTCTCAAATTTACAAAATCTCTTATCAAAATGCCATGTTACTTTCAAATGCATGTACATTTTGATGAACGTTGGTTGTGTGTCTATGTTTGTCACCAGTATGCGGTCGATTCTGAGAAATCACCGCTTTCGCAGGGACGCACGGACGCTGGAAGACGAGGAGGAGATGTGGTTTAACACGGATGAGGAAGACTTGGAGGATGGTGAAGCTGTGGTGCCGCCCTCGGATAAGATGAAGAATGACGAGGACCTGATGGATCCCATCAGCAAGTTCATGGAGAGGAAGAAACGTATGTGATTTGTGCATGCATCCGCAATGACGTGGATGACAACTCATTATGATCCTTTATTTTTTGCAAGAATATACATATAAATATATAACACTATGGTCTTAATAAAGTGCCCAACATGGTCTTCTGCTGTTGTAGGCTATCCGCCTCTAGGTTCAATGTGCATTCTGAGATTGTATTCTGCTCTATACAATTGTACAGAATGGTTATCTGAGTTACTGTAGCCTTCCAATTAGCTCGAACCAGTCTGGCCATTTTCCGTTGACCTCTCATCAACAAGTTGTTTCCGTACTGCTGCTCATTGGTGACAAAAACAAAAAACACCCATTCTGAGTAAATTGTAGAGACTGTTATACGTGAAAATTCCAGGAGATCAGCAGTTACAGAAATACTCAAATTCTGATGAATGGTGTAAACATTAACTGACGCTCCTGACCCATATCTGCACAATTTTATGCATTGCACTGCTGCCACATTATTGGCTGATAAGATAATCGCATGAATAAGTAGGTGTACAGGTGTTCCTAATAAAGTGCTTGGAGAGTTTACTTTATATTGTGGACACTTATCCTCATCAAATTGCTTTGCAATTAGTTTACTTGTTTTTTCCCCCTCTCTTAAAGTCAAAGAGTCAGAGGAGAAAGAGTTGTTGACAGGGAAGACAAGCCTCTCTGGACGGCAGAGCCCCAGTTTGAAACTCTCTTTCTCCAGTTCCCCTAAGGCCAGTCTGTCCTCTCCCCCAACCGCATCCCTCCACCCTGGTTCACCTGGTTCGCCAAGCTCTCCCGGGACAGGAGCCCGGAGTTCCCCCCCAATGGCAGCTGTAACCACTAAGGTTAGGCAACTTGATATTGAGGCTCCAAAAAGAAAATCAGTGCACAGAAACTTTAATATTACATTGAAAAAATGCCATAAAAATCGATTTATTACTGTTTACTTGTTTTTGATTACATCTCTCTCCTATTGCAGGGAGGTGTGGTGGGTTTGGTGGATTATCCCGATGATGATGAAGAGGATGAAGATGATGAAGATGCAGATATTAAAGAAGAAAGTCCTCCGCTGTCCAAAAAATCCAAGCTGAGCTCCTAAAGCACTCCCTTCTTCAATCAGCATGGACATGCTCAAAGGGAGCCTTATCCAGAGACTATTGCAGTGCTCAGCCTAGAACTCAAAACTGAAAATAAATGAATGAATACACAAATGAATGGATAAATGAATGAATGCAGCCCCCCGCAGGAGTCCATGGGGCGCCATGTGAGGAACGGAGAAAGGGAGAGCAAGAGACGGAGAAGATTCAGTCACAGAATGAAAAAGTGAATGTTTCCATGTGGAGTTTGTGGAAGTGCCAGTCCGAGAGAGAGCAAGAAAGACTTGGAGGACAGAGAGAAAATATAAAACTGGTTTGGACAAATAACAAAGGATTGAATAAAAAGTGTATTTCAACAAAGCTAAAAGTACAGGGGGGTAAAAAAAAAAAGACCTTGCACTCACTTACAGACACTCAAAATTGGTGCCCCACAAAGCGTCCCAGGCTTGGACCAGACACACTGCCCCCCTCTCAGGGAAGGACCTCACATGACCCAGCTGGGCCAGCCAATCCACAACCACCACTTACCTTTGCTGACTCCATCTCCATTTCTTTCTCTCCTTCCTCTATGCCTTTTTCTGTTGCCCTTTTTCTCTTGATGATTTTTTTCCTTATTTGAGTTTCTCGGTCCAGACGGGACATTAGGGAGCAAAGAGGTCTGGGTCATCGTTGTTTGATGTCACCATTGTTCTTGTGGCTCAGCAAGGGAAGTTCTTCCTCTTTCAAAGCCAGCAGTTCCCTCGTTTTCTTATTCTGTTCTTCTCCTCTCATTTTTTTTAAACGACATAAGAGACCTGCCTTTAAATGTTCAGGACGTTTTCAGTCGCACTTGAACAGGTTTTTAAAACCTCAATTGTGGGGGGTGGGGGAGGGGGGGGATAGTTTTACCTTTTTGTTGCCCTTCAAAACTGCAGATTTTTGGAAAATTTGTAAGCCCGTCTTGATTAAAGATTGAGTGGAACTCTAGATGTGATTGATTTTTGTCATATCTTCATTTTTCTTTTACATGAGTGTACTCTTAGTTGTTTGGTATATTTGGGACCATTAAAAAGATCTTTGCTGTAGTAGATATCTGACGGTTGTGCTGGTTCCCTGTATCATGTCAACTGTGCTGATATTTTGTCCATGCTACCTTGGTCTCAGTGTCTCTTGAAATGGGATTTTGTCACTGAAATTAAGTTTGATCCTGTCAACTAGTCTGAATACAATAATGGAGAATCCTGCCTCTGCTGATTGAGGCTGGCTAAAAAACCTGAACACAATTAAAGATATTAGTTTTTATTTTCTGAATTACCATTTGTTTCACTTTGTACTTGAATGCCCACAGCTTTATGTAAGAGGAATTAAAGGCAACACACATGCACGGTTTATTTTGGTGTCAGAGTAAAGGTGCTGACAGACTTGTCCGCTAGAGGGCACACTTCACCTTAAAAGGTTAGTTCACCCAAGAATGAATTCCGTCATAAAAATGGCTCATTTTAATATTGTCCCAACCCTATATGACCTTACTTCTGTGGAACACAAATTGAGATGTTAAAATGTTGGTCATTCACTTAAATTAGCTGCTATTTTTTTTTTCGTTCAATGAAAGTGAATGGTGACTGAGGACAACATTCTTAGAACACATTTTCTGTCCCTTGGAAGAAAGTAATCGGTTTGGAACAATGTGAGTTTAAGTAAATGAATTAATTGAAATTTTTGATTAAACTATCCCTTAAACAATTACACACATACAAAAGAGGCAAGAAAAAATATTTTAATAATTTTCTGAGCACACATTTGAGATAAAATAGACTATTATTTTATTATTGTTATTATTCACAAATAAAACCAGGTCTCTGTAGGTTTTAGATGGCATGTCATAAAAGTTTTAATCCATTTTATATTTGCAAAAACTTGAAAGTGATTTTCAGCTGTCACAGATCAGCAAATGGGCAGTTACAACAATCCTGGTTTGTTTTCAGCTTTAACAGGAAATACACATGATAAACATGCCATGTTCTATTTTCCTTAAACATGTAGTGCTTAAAGCACATGTTTTTTCACTTCATCTTTGCCTGAACGCAATATGTTGCTTCTTTGGAGACATTATGCCTACCAGTGGCGGCTGCTGGTCTTTCAAAGAGGGGAAGTTCATTTTCGACCTACATTATAAACTTATTTACCCTATTTTTTGCACTAAATCAATCTTAGGTGTTGATCTGCCCTGCTGTTTAATTCTAATTTTTTCCTCGTAAGGAAGACTTTTAAATGGCTTCGCCAAAATCAGGTCGACAATATTAGCACCGTCTGCCATCGTGCGCAGTTTCACCCGTACGACGCTAGCCTAGCCTACTGTATGAATGAATGAATGAACGAACGCTCTAAAACAAAATATATTAAACTTGGTAAAACTGAAACAAGGAATGTGGTGTATAATTGTGTGAAATGTATTATGCAAATTGACTAGCAATTTCGCCAAACAAATATAAAGAAATAGGTTGCAGCAGTTTGTCTTTCGACTACACTTGAGAAATCCGCGATGGGACTGAGCGCGAAATAGCTTCAGTGACTTCTTATAGTACAGATTCGCTGTCAATCAAAAGGAGATGCAGTCTTTCGACAGATCCTCCAATCATCACGCGGAAGCCCGGAGTCCGGGCCAGCCCACTCCTCATTCACCCCCAGAGACGCTGAGCGTCCGTGGGCGGGACATAATCGCAGCATTTATCCAGTGACCGTCTATTTTCGGAGCACTGAAAAAAACTGTTCAGAGCAGCCACATTGAAGTCAATGGACGCTCTGCTTCAACAGGGAAATGCACTGATGCTACGGGAATGTATGAGAAGTAAATCGAGTCAGCCGACCTGCTATACAGGTGAAACTCGAAAAATTAGAATATCTTGCAAAAGTTCAGTAATTTCAGTAATTCAACTTAAAAGGTGAAACTAATATATTATATAGACTCATTACAAGCAAAGTAAGATATTTCAAGCCTTTATTTGATATAATTTTGATGATTATGGCTTACAGCTTATGAAAACCTCAAATTCAGAATCTCAGAAAATTAGAATATTACATGAAATCAATAAAAAAAGGATTTTAAATACAGAAATGTCGGCCCTCTGAAAAGTATAATCATGCATATGTACTCAGTACTTGGTTTGGGCCCCTTTTGCATTAATTACTGCCTCAATGCGGCGTGGCATGGATGCTATCAGCCTGTGGCACTGCTGAGGTGTTATGGAAGACCAAGATGCTTCAATAGCGGCCTTCAGCTCTTCTGCATTGTTTGGTCTCATGTCTCTCATCTTTCTCTTGGCAATGCCCCATAGATTCTCTATGGGGTTCAGGTCAAGCGAGTTTCCTGGCCAATCAAGCACAGTAATACCATGGTCATTGAACCAGGTTTTGGTACTTTTGGCAGTGTGGGCAGGTGCCAAGTCCTGCTGGAAAATGAAGTCAGCATCTCCATAAAGCTTGTCTGCTGAAGGAAGCATGAAGTGCTCTAAAATGTCCCGGTAGGCGGCTGCGTTGACTCTGGACTTAATAAAGCACAGTGGACCAACACCAGCCGATGACATGGCTCCCCAAACCAACACAGACTGTGGAAACTTCACACTGGACTTCAAGCATCTTGGATTGTGTGCCTCTCCATTCTTCCTCCAGACTCTGGGACCTTGGTTTCCAAATGAGATGCAAAATTTGCTCTCATCAGAAAAGAGGACTTTGGACCACTGAGCAACAGACCAGTTCTTTTTTCTTTAGCCCAGGTAAGGCGTTTGACATTTGAAGCCCATGTCCAGGACCCGTCTGTGTGTGGTGGCTCTTGATGCAGTAACTCCAGCCTCAGTCCACTCCTTGTGAAGCTCCCCACACATTTGAATGGCCTTTTCCTTACAATCCTCTCCAGGCTACGGTCATCCCTGCTGCTTGTGCACCTTTTTCTTCCACACTTTTCCCTTCCACTTAACTTTCTATTAATGTGCTTTGATACAGCACTTTGAGAACATCCAACTTCTTTTGCAATTACCTTTTGAGGCTTTCCCTCCTTGTGGAGGGTGTCAATGATGGTTTTCTGCACAACTGTCAGGTCAGCAGTCTTCCCCATGATTGTGAATTCAACTGAACCAGACTGAGAGACCATTTAAAGGCTCAGGAACCCTTTGCAGGTGTTTAGCTGATTAGAGTGTGACACTTTGAGCCTACAATACTGAACCTTTTCACAATATTCTAATTTTCTGAGATTCTGAATTTGGGGTTTTCATAAGCTATAAGCCATAATCATCAAAATTATATCAAATAAAGGCTTGAAATATCTTACTTTGCTTGTAATGAGTCTATATAATATATTAGTTTCACCTTTTAAGTTGAATTACTGAAATTACTGAACTTTTGCATGATATTCAAATTTTTTCTAACGTGTTCTAACGCATTTTTAGTCAATAAATTGTTTACACAATAGTCCATATTTGACCATTATTTTTTTGACATTATAGGGGAAGCTGAGCTTCCCTTGCAGCCTTAAAGAAATCCCCACTGATGCCTACATAAGCAAGACGCACCTGCTATTGCAGGGTCCTGGCACGGCGCACAGAGAATCTATCTCTACGTGCCTTTTAATTAGAAATGTAACCGTGACAAATCAAGCCACACAAACACTCCCAGTGTTCAGCTCATCCCCATCCGACGCCAGTCAAATCCAAAAGCTACTGGCAGTTCCTCAAAGAAGACTCACTCTGCCAACATCACCGCATGGACTGAAGTGAGTGTCTCACTCTTCGTGTGTGGGTGTCTGTGCTCACTTAAGCGGCATTTTATTTAGTTGTTTTGAGGATTATTGGTGTTCCCGTTGGCATGTTGCACTGCCAGTGCGCATCAAACTAGTTAGGATGCCAATGGAGTTTCTACATATGTGCCTTTTGATGTGAAGCCACCCAGCCATTGAGTGATTAAGGTCAGATCAGGACCTTTAGAAAAATACTTCCCATTAAGAAGTGACTGTAGGCAAATGTGATGCTTAAACTGATATGGTGGTGGTGTAGTGGGCTAAAGCACATAACTGTTAATCAGAAGGGGGGATTGTCCCTGTGTAATAAGTGCACTGTAAGTCGCTTTGGATAAAAGCGTCTGCCAAATGAATAAATGTAAATGATATGTTTGACTCTCCCTGCTGTAAAGACTATAGCTTTGGTTAAAGGAATATTCCGGGTTCAATACAAATTAATCTTAATCGACAGCATTTGTGGCATAATGTTGATTGGCCTACCACAAAAAGTAATTTCGATTGGTCCCTCCTTTTAAACAAAAAACGGTAGGCTAGCCAATTCTAGGTTAGACAGTGAGGGACTTACAATGGAAGAAATTGGGCAAATTTTCGGTAAGTTTAAAAGCAGAAATGTGAAACTTATTTTTATTAAAAAACTTGCATTCTTTCTTATGTTAAAACTTGTGTATTATTTATTTATACCGTCCTTTTTGCCAGATTACATGGGTTTTGCCCCCATCCTGATTTCTTTTGTTTTTGTGTATCTCATACTAAATAAAACAATATCTAACATAAAACAAAGGCAATCTGACAAAATACAGTTTTAAAATGCTAATGTTATTTATTGAAGCAAGAAAGTTATCCAATAGCAACTGGGATTGTGAAAAATATTTGCCCCCTTAGTTACTAGATCCCCAAATCCATGAAACTGCATTCATAATGGGGTTCAGCTGGACTAGGCACAACCAGGTTTTCCCATACAAAAAAATAAAATAAGAATCTCCCTATTTTTCACAATCCAGTGTTGTAGCACTAAGATAACCTTTGCGGTTCTGTTTTTGGAGAGAGCGTAACGAATGTAACTTCAACTAGCATTTTACGACAGTTTGCTGATGATACACAGATGAATGCAGTGAGCCGTAAACTGACACCTCCCGGTCATAAAATCGTCTGTGACTTCTCATACACACACACATATACATACAGGTCCTTCTCAAAAAATTAGCATATTGTGATAAAGGTCATTATTTTCCATAATGTAATGATCAAAATTAAACTTTCATATATTTTAGATTCATTGCACACCAACTGAAATATTTCAGGTCTTTTATTGTTTTAATACTGATGATTTTGGCATACAGCTCATGAAAACCCAAAATTCCTATCTCAAAAAATTAGCATATTTCATCCGACCAATAAAAGAAGTGTTTTTAATACAAAAAAAAAAAAAAAAAAAAAAAATCAACCTTCAAATAATTATGTTCAGTTATGCACTCAATACTTGGTCGGGAATCCTTTTGCAGAAATGACTGCTTCAATGCGGCATGGCATGGAGGCAATCAGCCTGTGGCACTGCTGAGGTGTTATGGAGGCCCAGGATGCTTCGATAGCGGCCTTAAGCTCATCCAGAGTGTTGGGTCTTGCGTCTCTCAACTTTCTCTTCACAATATCCCACAGATTCTCTATGGGGTTCAGGTCAGGAGAGTTGGCAGGCCAATTGAGCACAGTAATACCATGGTCAGTAAACCATTTACCAGTGGTTTTGGCACTGTGAGCAGGTACCAGGTCGTGCTGAAAAATGAAATCTTCATCTCCATAAAGCTTTTCAGTAGATGGAAGCATGAAGTGCTCCAAAATCTCCTGATAGCTAACTGCATTGACCCTGCCCTTGATAAAACACAGTGGACCAACACCAGCAGCTGACATGGCACCCCAGACCATCACTGACTGTGGGTACTTGACACTGGACTTCAGGCATTGTCATTTCCTTCTCCCCAGGCTTCCTCCAGACTCTGGCACCTTGATTTCCGAATGACATGCAAAATTTGCTTTCATCCGAAAAAAGTACTTTGGACCACTGAGCAACAGTCCAGTGCTGCTTCTCTGTAGCCACTGGTTCAAAAGTGGCTTGACCTGGTGAATGCGGCACCTGTAGCCCATTTCCTGCACAGGCCTGTGCACGGTGGCTCTGGATGTTTCTACTCCAAACCCAGTCCACTGCTTCCGCAGGTCCCCCAAGGTCTGGAATCGGTCCTTCTCCACAATCTTCCTCAGGGTCCGGTCACCTCTTCTCGTTGTGCAGCGTTTTTTGCCACACTTTTTCCTTCCCACAGACTTCCCACTGAGGTGCCTTGATACAGCACTCTGGGAACAGCCTATTTGTTCAGAAATTTCTTTCTGTGTCTTACCCTCTTGCTTGAGGGTGTCAATGATGGCCTTCTGGACAGCAGTCAGGTCGGCAGTCTTACCCATGATTGCGGTTTTGAGTAATGAAACAGGCTGGGAGTTTTTAAAAGCCTCAGGAATCTTTTGCAGGTGTTTAGAGTTAATTAGTTGATTCAGATGATTAGGTTAATAGCTCGTTTAGAGACCCTTTTCATGATATGCTAATTTTTTGAGATAGGAATTTTGGGTTTTCATGAGCTGTATGCCAAAATCATCAATATTAAAACAATATTAAGACCTGAAATATTTCAGTTGGTGTGCAATGAATCTAAAATATATGAAAGTTTAATTTTTATCATTACATTATGGAAAATAATGAACTTTATCACAATATGCTAATTTTTTGAGAAGGACCTGTCTATATATATATATATATATATATATATATATATATATATATATATGCAAGTTTATCATAATAAACTTCACACATAGTTCCCTCGAGTCAAGTGTGAAACATGTTGAAGTTTAGCAGACAGTCGGTTAACTCATTAAATGATGAGCTGTTTCTTCACAAAAGTGGTTTATTCAGCGTTGTGAAGCATCGCCTCCATAGACATCCATTCAAAAAGAACGGTCTCTTATCTCCTCGCCAGTGTTGTACAGCCAGATAATGTCTATGGAACAGCCGTGTTACGCTAATCTATGTTAACCTTGTAGGCTTCCATCCCAGAAGGGCTTTGGCCTGAGTTTTATTCGCACCTTTAGTATATTTAAAAATAAAACAGCATTAAACAAACTAACCTTGCTGTGTGGGGCCCCTTGTGGCTCTAGGGTTCTTAGCGGCCGCTTTTACAGCTTATAGCTAGAAACATGCCTGCACATTCAAAAGATGAGCTGGTTGACTTCCGCCATAAAGAAGTCCTTGACCGTCCAGACTAACAGTGCGAAGTCATACCCCATACCTCATAAAAACAAGGACAGCTCTTTTTGACAGTGGAGTTAGATTTATGATTGGCATGGTGCTCTCAGAAACGGTAAGCTTGGGGCCTACTTGGCAAACAATACATACTTTTAACCCATGCCAACTAAATTGTTGTCTGTGCCTTTTCCTACTTTAAACACCTCCATTTGAAAACAATTGCCTATCATTCTCTCCTTTCCACAATTCATTGCACTACCTGTAAACCCCAAGTAGATGGCGCTTTTTGTCCACAACACCTATGAACTTCCAGGAGAAATGGTTTTGTGACAGATTGTATAACCGTTTAGCGGCAGTAGTCTGCCGAACAGGAAATCCTCAGAGTCTCTCGACGAGGTTGTCAAAACAGCCTCACAATGTGCACTTTCATGTGCACAACTGGACCCTGTCGCCCAGACCAACAATCGCTTGTGTTCCCTGCACAAAGTGGCCTCTGTGTCGACCGGGCCGCCTCCTTTCGGCCCGGCTGCCGCTGTGGAGGTGATCAGGGGGCATGTTCAGCATAGCGTGTCTGTTTGTGTGATTAATCACTGTGTAAAACTCGAGTGTATCCGTTTCGGTGGGAGTGAGGAGTCTCAGTGTGTCTCGGGTCTAACGGTGCCCGGTAGCTGAGAGCAGAGGCCAAGAGTTTGGCCATATGGTTGAGATTAAGGCGCTAAAGTAACTGACTGATTCACATGATTGGGATTTGTTTGATTTTAAGTTTTGCTGATTACTGAATAGGACTGGGAAATAAACGTCTTAAAAGTGATTGATTGAATACTCACAAAAGCCTTTGTTCAGTGTGCTTCGATGGTAGAGCCCTTAGTAAACATTTATTCCACATCCAAACTGTTAGTTGTGTCCTATTTGAGTTCAAGTCTGTTCAGTTTGCCCCCATTATGATGGTCAATCTTGGTTCACTCTTGGACGTCAGACTGCTTAGCTGTGTTTGGAATAGCATACTACTCTTATCATTTCAGCTGTATTTAGGTATACTTTGCATAGTAGGTACAATTCTGTATGCATACAATACCCAGATGGCCTAATACATTTGCCAAAATGTGAAGTATAAAACAGCACATTGGAATACTGTATGCCACAATTCAATGGACTTGATTTGACCATCCATTTTCAGTGTGATGAATGAACCGGATAGTAATTAACTGTCATTTTTAATACAGTTTTCGTGACTCATATTTGATTGTACTGCCAAACAGTTTAAGATACAAACTTCAATTAAACTGCAAAATATTCATAAAATATTAATTTACATTTCCATAATTGTCAAAAAGATGTCCAGTTTACCTAAATTCACCTTACTTAAAAACTGTTAAAATACTGGCAGTATACAGTACTGTGCAGTAAGCAGTACTAGGCCATTATTCCATTACAAACACAGCCCAAGCCCATACTTGTGATAATAATATGTGAGAACTTATTCACAACAGAAAATCTGATCCGCATTTTCTATATAATTTATAATTGTATTTCAGCTCACCAATTTATTATTGTGGTTCTAAACGGCACAATAAATCTAAACAAACTGTGGTTGGCCACTTTACATATCAGTCAGACAATTGCTGAGTTTCCATCCAACTATTTTTAAGCAAATTTGGGCTTCATAGTTAACCCAAAAATTAAAAGATTATTTACTCACCCTCATGCCATCCCAGGTGTGTTTCTTTCTGCTGAAAACAATCAAAGATTTTTAGAAGAATATCTCAGTCCATACAATGCAAGTGAATGTTGACCAAAACTTTAAAGGTACAATATGCACATAAAGACAGCGTAAAGTAAAAGTAATCCATACAATTCCAGTGGTTAAATTCATGTCTTCAGAAACAACTTATTTTTAATATAAATATTTAAGTCCTTTTTTACTGTAAATTCTCCCTGCCCTGTAAGTGGGGAAAGCACAAATAATGTGAATCACCACAAAACCAAAGAGGAAGAATGTGAAAGTAGATTTACAATTTATAGTAAAAAAGGACATAAATCTTGATCTTTTTCTCACCCTCAATTATCAAATCACTTCTGAAGAAATGTATTTAACCACTGGAGTCATATGGATAACTTTTATGCTGCCTTTATGTGGGTTTTGGAGCTTCAAAATATCAATCACAATTCACTTGCATTGAATGGACTAACAGAGCTGAGACATTTTCTATAAAACCTCCAAATAACAGACATTTTGGATGGCATGAGGGTGAGTAAATGATGAGGGAATTTCCCTTTTTGGGTCAACTAACCCTTTATTAGAAATGCTTGATATGAGCAGTAACTCTTTAAATGAGCATACAAGTTTATAATTTAAGTTTAAAATAGGTTTGAGTGCGACCGTTCCCAGGTAGAGATTGGCTGGCAGTGCATAGCCTAGGCCAGAGGTGCCCAAACTTTTTGTATGAAGGGCCAAAAATCTTGATTGAGGGCAGTGGGCTGAAAGTAAACTTTGCATAATAACAAACTGTGTATATATATATATATATATATATATATATATATATATATATATATATATATATATATATATATATATTAGGGCTGTTGATTTAACACGTTAATAACGTGCGATTTAATTTGATAAAAAATTTATGCAATTAATCGCAATGCCTGTTTGCACATGACATCACGTCACTGCGTTGGTGTGGCGCGAAATGCAGATGGAGGGCAGGAAGTGATTTTCTTCATAGGATTATTAGAATACAAGCACTATCACAAACTCAAAATGCCTATGTTTTGCATAGTTTACAGTTGCTCAAATCTACCAAACAGAGAAACCACAAGGAGCTTTTAATTGTGTACCAAATGTTGTTGTTCAAAAGTGGGAAAATGCAAAAAATTGACTGAAAAACGCTGGACAACCTGCGTCTGCGGTTTAGAGAAGCCGAGTCGGATAATGCTCATGTGTGCAGTGAGCACTTGGTCAAAGGTAAGTTAATACAACTTATGTGGCTATGTTTATGTAATGTTAGCTGTTTCCGTACTTTGTAAAGTTAAAAAATAGTTTTTTCTTTTCTTTGTTTGAGTTTGTACCCCTGTAACTGAACAAAAATACGTAATGATAGCAAAGCGAATTACAAAGCCTTTACAGGCGAGCGTAAATAACTTACCCTGCCTTGCAATTACAATGAGCTGCAATGACTTCTTGTTTCGCGATGATCCATGTCTTTAGTGGCGTTTCTGCGGACCTTTGAGAGTGGTAACCTAATCATGTAAACAACCGCAACACTAACATCGAGAGGCGTAAACTTTATTTAACTTGACACAGTGACCTAAACATTTTATGTTTATGACGCAACACACCTGAGATGCTACACAAGCATGTCTGACGTAGGTGTACATTGACAGGTCCTTAAACAAGCCCTCATAATAAATCTCCAACTGATTGACAAATTCACTTGTGAAATGGATTACTGTGAACTGTATGCCAATGATTGACTTATGATCAATAATATGGTAGTAAACAATACATTGTATTCTAAAGCCGCTTTTTGTCTTATCAATGATTAACTCTTCTGCCATAAGAATGTAATGCATTTGAATTATCTGAATATTTTTTCATTTTATATATATATATTTATTTATTTGTTTTAATATTTAAAGATAACTGTATAATTATTTCATCATTAAATATTGAATTATTGTTATATGAGGGGCTTTCTCAGCAAATATTTGTATATGCGATTAATCGTGATTAATTAATCAGGACACCATGTAATTAATTCAATTAAAAAAATTTATCGATTGACAGCCCTAATATATATATATATCTCACCTAAAGGATTATTAGGAACACCATACTAATACTGTGTTTGACCCCCTTTTGCCTTCAGAACTGCCTTAATTCTACGTGGCATTGATTCAACAAGGTGCTGAAAGCATTCTTTAGAAATGTTGGCCCATATTGATAGGATAGCATCTTGCAGTTGATGGAGATTTGTGGGATGCACATCCAGGGCACGAAGCTCCTGTTCCACCACATCCCAAAGATGCTCTATTGGGTTGAGATCTGGTGACTGTGGGGGCCATTTTAGTACAGTGAACTCATTGTCATGTTCAAGAAACCAATTTGAAATGATTCGAGCTTTGTGACATGGTGCATTATCCTGCTGGAAGTAGCCATCAGAGGATGGGTACATGGTGGCCATAAAGGGATGGACATGGTCAGAAACAATGCTCAGGTAGGCCGTGGCATTTAAACGATGCCCAATTGGCACTAAGGGGCCTAAAGCGTGCCAAGAAAACATCCCCCACACCATTACACCACCACCACCAGCCTGCACAGTGGTAACAAGGCATGATGGATCCATGTTCTCATTCTGTTTACACCAAATTCTCATTCTGACTCTACTGAATGTCTCAACAGAAATCGAGACTCATCAGACCAGGCAACATTTTTCCAGTCTTCAACTGTCCAATTTTGATGAGCTCTTGCAAATTGTAGCCGCTTTTTCCTATTTGTAGTGGAGATGAGTGGTACCTGGTGGGGTCTTCTGCTGTTGTAGCCCATCCGCCTCAAGGTTGTGCGTGTTGTGGCTTCACAAATGCTTTGCTGCATACCTCGGTTGTAACGAGCGGTTATTTCAGGCAAAGTTGCTCTTCTATCAGCTTGAATCAGTCGGCCCATTCTCCTCTGACCTCTAGCATCAACAAGGCATTTTCAGCCCACAGGACTGCCGCATGCTGGATGTTTTTCCTTTTCACACCATTCTTTGTAAACCCTAGAAATGGTTGTGCGTGAAAATAACAGTAACTGAGCAGATTGTGAAATACTCAGACCGCCCGCCTGGCACCAACAACCATGCCACGCTCAAAATTGCTTAAATCACCTTTCTTTCCCATTCTGACATTCAGTTTGGAGTTCAGGAGATTGTCTTGACCAGGACCACACCCCTAAATGCATTGAAGCAACTGCCATGTGATTGGTTGATTAGATAATTGCATTAATGAGAAATTGAACAGGTGTTCCTAATAATCCTTTAGGTGAGTGTGTATATATATATATATATAAACATATAAACATTACTCCACAATCTGCTTAACTAATACAATAAAAAGCTATGTCAATAGCATAATTTTTCCCCCCAATTTATTTTTTGTTATATATGGCTAGGCGGCCCAAATCAAAGGCCGTGGTTTGTGCACCTCTGGCCTAGGCATAGCAGCCATTTTTGCCCTAATTACTAGAGATATTGCACTTATTCTGCAGCATCTCCTGGCAGCATTTAATAAAACTATTTAAAATTTCTCCATTTGAAAATATAACTCTCCCCAAAGGAAGGCCGTCATTCATCTGCTCCATCGTGTCAAGGCGGGCTCCCTCAAGACAATGCGCATGATGTAGTTGATGAAAATATTTAGCATTTTCTTAATTTTTAGAAATGCGCTTAAAAATGCAATACATTTGAATGGATAACCAGCTAACCTCTTCCTGTCTAAGTGGGTTGTTTTGGGTCAGAACAAGCAGCAATGAGGACAAAAGTTTGGCTACATAAGACTAAATGAACCCTGATTAGATGGATAAAAATATTTACAAACTTTTTAATTCTCATATTGGGTGGGCTATAACCACGAATAACAATGTTTTGTTCTCTAAATGTGGAATAACATGGTGCAGTCTGCATGGAAAATGGCATGTTCAATTTATCCCATCTAAGGTTACATGAGTTGTGGGTGTTTTCATTCTCAATCAATAAACACATTAAAGCAGGCAAGAAGAACCGTGGAGAACATCCACACATTTTGGATCCGTGCCTGTTGTTATAAAGTATAAGTATAAACTACAGTCCTTGTAAGAGTGCAAATATAACCTGTACAGCTGTGGATATGTGCTTTTCTTGGCAGCAGCATTTGGTTTTTAATGTTAAAACATCACTATTAAATCTTTACAGACTTCACTATTTATATATTTAAATTGCGTGTCTTTACAAATTCCTCAGATCTGGTGACTGGATGCTGGACCATGATCAGCTTTTGGTCATACATTCTGCCAGTGCTGGTGTTTCAGTCTGTGTGTACATGTAAATGACCCCGAGATGGTTTCTCTCACTTCTTTCTCTCGCTCTCATCTGCTAAGTTCAGTTACCCAGGTGAGAGATAAGAGAATGTCAATCTTTGCTGCTGTTTAGCACTGTAATATTCTCTTCCATCTCTCTCTCTCTCTCACCCTTTTACTCTGCTGTATGTCGCCTAGGGCCTCAGTTAACCCGTGCAAGAGATAAGCGTATGTCAAACTCTGCTGCTGTAATTCTCTATGCAATATTCTCTCTCTCTCTCTCTCTCTCTCTCTCTCTCTCTCTCTCTCTCTCTCTCTCTCTCTCTCTCTCTCTCTCTCTTTCTCTCTCGCTGCTATAAACACAGGTTTCTTATTTTGGGGTTGAAATTGGGTAGATTATCTAGTGTCAAGTCCCAGACCAGCATTCTCTCATTAGCATACATGGCAGGCCATCACATGGTGCCTTAGAAATGCTTTTACATCAGAGGCCACAGACAACATGTCAAACACCCTCGGCAAAAAGGGCATCAGAGCCTGTTTGATTTACACCTATCACCACTCACAAAAATGTCCACATGTTCCTCAAGTCAAAATTTGATACAGATGGAATAAAGGACTAATTAAGACTTATTAAATTATTTTAATTGCATGAATGAGGTTTGGCATTTAGTTCTTAAAAAAGGCTTGTATGTAATGTCGTCATCATCATCAAGAGCTTTAAAATGAGTTTTTGCAGGCTTCTAAGTGTGTAGCATGTATCCAATCTCTCTCTCCTTGTGTTAATGTTAAGAGCTCCTTTCAGTGTATCAAAAACACAACAGCATGAAAGGCCAATGTTGCTCTTAGTGATCTTATATCTGTCTCATAACCCTTAAAACACATTTGCACACAGTGATGCTTAAAACACACTTTCTAAGTCGGGCACGTTCAGCCCTGACAAAATGTACCAAAATGTTTATTTAAACAGAAACAGTGGTGCGTTGAACACCCTGTTGTGTTACACCAGTGTTGCAACTATGGCAGCTAAGAAGGACATGACTGTATAGTTCAAATAATAATTGTAATGCATTACATGATGTATCTAGAACAGAATGTGGTTCAGAAATGTCAGAGTGATCTCGTGAAAAATCAGCAACAGGTTGAATGTTTTGTCTGATAAAATTGGTCTATGCTTTTCAAGGCTGAAACTACAGTTGTGCGTATGTGCACCTTCGCACTATGCAAGTGCAAGAACTCTCTTCTGTTAATAGATGTGACGTGAAAGGCACAGTGCCTCTGATTTTATTTTATTTTTTAATTATTTGAGTAGCCATTAGTATACTCCAAACCTTTACCCTAACAATACAATACCCTAATCTTACACTTACTACTTTGCAAATATAGGGTGAATTCCTATCGAAAGTGATCATCCCTTTGCCCTACTCACTACAAAGTACAAAGCTCTTGATATGGGCTCTCTAAAGAGAGCATGACATTACAGTTTGAATGTACCCTTCACTAATCTCTTGTGACAGGGATCTTTGTGAAAAAAATATTATGTCTTACATTTGTTTGGAGCGACTCTTTAAGTGGCGTTCCCTTCCCAAAGTGCACTTCAAGGGTGCAAATATGCCATTTGGAAAATGCCCATTGTATCTAGTTAATCAGGAGGGTTGAGGCATGAAAGGCACAGCGTGGACATTTTCAGAGCATAGACATTTTCTGTGTGATGTTGGAATGTGCAAAGCGACAAGTAATAAGTAGTATGCAAAATGTATATACAATTAAGTACAAGTAAATAATTTAAGGCAACATGTATAGTAATATACAGTATGTGGTAAGTGTGAGTACTTGATGTACAGAAAAATTATATGGAGTGGAGCAGTGCACAAGCCTACTTTCTCAGTGGACAGTCCGATCATCTGAATCTTTGGTACAGCCTACAATACATGCCATTCTTTCTGCATGCTAAGAGTTTCCGAATCAACCTTTAAAAAGTCATGCTGATTTAACCAATGTGCTTCTTTTGGACATTGTTTAAATCTGCATGACTTTTTAAAGGTTATTTCGGAAACTCTTAACGTGTGTGTCGATTTATGTGTGAGGAAGAGAACAGAGTCATCTCTGTTAAAGTACATCGGGGGCGTAGAGATCTCTCTCCTGCTGTCCATAAAGCCTACCGCTCAGATTGTAAAATGGCCTTTCACGAGATGATACAGGAAGCACTCCCTAGCTGAGGCTCAACCGTTCCCCACCGACCACAAATCACTGCACACCATTCACAACTGTTCTGAAAAACCCTCTCTGGGTCAGAACCGGTACAGTAACAGCTGGTTTTGAATTTAGAGGTCCAGTAATAAGTTCACAAATTTTTATGGCTGGTTGAAGATCAAAGATTTGTTGAAATGCAATTGTCTACTGTCTCCGCTGGTGGTCACAGGCTGATGGCTGATCAGTGTAGTCTCAAAGGAAGAGCACCATTGAAAAAACAAATACATTGTGCTGGACTGCTTCAGTCCACGTGTCTCAAACCCCATCAGGACTTCACACAATAATCAAAAACATGTTTAATCATGGTAGGTTACGATGACCTGAGGCAAAACATATAGAAAGACATTTTCATGCACTTTTCTTCATTTGTGAAAATGACTGTCGCTCTAAACCTCGGACTTGTTTCCAGGTGGATATCCCTTGGCTTTCTGATTGTAGATAGTTTTGAAGAGCTGTTGAAAGTGTAATATGGTATTTTGGATGATTCAAGGTTTTGTTTATAGATATCTGCCCTTTTTAAAATGTTGTTATATTTCAGTATTTACAGCATCTCTTTTGTATCACACAGGATAACTAAGCAGAAATATCTATGATTGAAAGCTTGTCGTTTTTTGTTGTGCATTAAAGGGATAGTTCACCCAAAAATTAAAATTCTCTTAACATTTACTCACTCTCATCCCATTCCAGATGTGTATGAATTTATTTTCTTCTGCTGAACACAAATGAAGATTTTTAGAAAAGCTAAAAATCTATCTCAGCTCTGTATGTCCATACAATGCAAGTGAATGGTGATCAGACCTTTTGTAGCTCCAAAAATTGAAAAAGGAATAATAAAAGTAATCCATATGTCTCCAGTGGATAAATCCATAACTTCAGAAGCATAATAATTGGGTGAGAAACAAAACAATATTTTAGCCCTTTTTTTTACTTTAAATCTCCACTTTAACTTTAACTTTAACTTTGAGATGTCAAAGTGAAACTAAATTGGCACTACATGTGACTTTTAGATGTAGACGTGAATGTGGAGATTTAGACCAAAAAAAGGACTTAAAATGTTATCTGTTTCTCACCCACACCTATTATACTGCTCCTGAAGATATGGATTTAACCACTGAAGTCTTTTAGATTACTACTATGTTTCCTTTAGGTCTGATCACCATTCACTTGCATTGTATGGACCTACAGAGCTGAGATATCCTTCTAAAAATCTTATTTTGTGTTCTGCTGAAGAACGAAAGTCATACACGTCTTGGATGGCACGAAGATGAGTAAATGATGAGAGAATTTTCATTTTGGTGAACAATTTTTATACTAATAAAAATTAAGTAAACTTTGGCCTCCTTGTTATTCAACAAAGTATTCTTGTACTTTTAAAGGAATTTTTAGCTCACCCAAACATGAAAAATCTGTCATCATTTACTCACCCAAACTTGTGGCACTTTCTGTCTTCCATGAAAAACAAAAGCAGATGTTAAGCAGAATATCTGAACTGCTCTCTTCCATACAATAAAGGTTGATCAGGTCCAGGGGCTTCATTTGTTTGGCAGCTGTGTTCACGATTAAAATAAGAGCAGCTTGGCCATTATACTGTATATGACACCTTTTGTGTTCCATGAGAGAAGAAAGTCACATACAGTTTTCAAAAGAAAAGGGTAAATGATGATTTTTTTTTTTTTTTTGGGTGAACCATCCCTTTAAATATATTTAATCTCTATAATTATTCTATATAATGAAAAAAATAAATATTGTATGACAATGGCATTATTTACCACCAGAGAAAGTCTGTCTCCTGTTTGTCAGATTTAATTTGCTGAGAAGGCGTTCAGAATAGAATATTGGCATACTGCTCACTGCACACTGCTCTTGATTTGAATTCTGCCTTATATTTTTTTAAAGCATCTGAAACTGATGTGTGAAAGACTCTATCATCTCAGAAATAGGTCCAGGTATTGAAATCATACATAAAATATGCATACTGTGCACAGTATACATTCCACACACAACTCTCAAAAACAAAAGTAGGTAGTATGCCAATCCAAACATGCTCCAAGACTCTCTCTCGGTTGTATACAGCAAATTTTGCCAAATATAGTTGGTCCAGGAATTCTATGCACACAGAAATTATCCAAACTGTGCAAAAGTCAATTTTATTTGTTTAGCGCTTTTCACAAAACACATGGTTTCAAAGCAGCTTTACAGATGGTCATGTCTTAATGTCCCCAGTGAACAGCTTTATAATGTATCATGCCTTATTGTCTTAAGCCCCCAGTTAGTGAGCCAAATGTAACTCTGGAAATGAAAAAACTCCATAAGATGTTTAGTTAGTGGAGGGAACTCCATAAAATGTTGAGTAATATAATTTAGTAACATTTACTTAAGTATCCATACTACATACTACTTTCTTAAAAAATAATGAAGCAGTATGCCATTCTGAACACACTCAGTGATGCTCTTTCTGTTTTTACCCTTTCTCTGTCCCTTCTCTTTAACGGATTGAGCATTATTTGCATCAGATCAAAACATCAATAATGAGCGATGAGCTGTTTTCACATAAGCACTAACTGTTGTCATACATTGCAAAGTCTAATGACTGGATAAACCAAAACTCCAGTGCCACTCCTAACGGTGAAAGATCACTGCTATTATGAGACTTATCTGCAACCTTTTGGACCAGGAATGTCAGTGACCACAAAAGATTGCTTGGCCAAATGATCAATGATTCCCAACGCAATCCGTTAAGGTCAGATTTGAATGCAAAAAATATGCTGTATTGTGTCTGGGTCAAAGGTGACTGTGAGGCCACATGCTCTGGACTTGGTCATGTGGTTTTGAGAGATGTTACAAAGAAATGTCCTTGCTTGTGTATCACACATATCTCTCAGAAATAAAATTCTGTCATCATTTAGACTCAGTCACCATTCACTTTCATTGAAGCTGTCAGTCCCTAACATTGCCTAACACCTCCTTTTCTCCATCTTTTGGGATAGGAGAAAAAACATTTTATATATATATATATATATATATATATATATATATATATATATATATATATATATATAATTTTTGATATTCTGATAAGATTTTGTTATGTTGGATTATTTTAGTATTAATCCAAGTGTTTGAGTGTGTGTCAGTGCTGTTTTGCAGTAGCAGAACTGTAGCAGGTGGTGATCAGTCAGGTTGGACAGATGTCCTCTGGCTCGTGGAGGTCAGAGTGAACAGATTGAGCTCCGACCTCCAGTGTGCTGAGAAGGCGAAATTTTAGTGCATACTCCTCATTGATCGGCCACACTTAAGAATGCATTAGGTTGCATGTGCCCACACACAACAGCATGCTCTATTGAAATCAATCTGCTGTAGAAATGCCTCGCCCAGGTACACAGGCCGTAGAAGGATTTAAAAGCCTGCTAATGTACCATCAACATCTATCAGTTGGACTTCTGTCTCAGCGTATTTAAATAAATATGAGAATGTGATTGTGGGTGTGTGAGCGAGTGTATTCACACCCTAAGGGGAAAAAAAGGAAAGCTATAAAGAATGAAATGGACTAATCATTAAGAGTAGGAAGAAAGTGAGAGCTTGCATATAGGAATCTTTGATATAGCATACATACTAGTACTATTTTTTTGCAGTGTGTATACTATTCACAGTATGCACATTTTCTGTTTGCGTGGAATACTCGGATGCGTACTACATATTATTAGGATGACCTAATACATTTGCCCAAAGACCGGTACTCATACTTTTATGCATTATATTGTTTGCTGTTCACTACG
Source organism: Xyrauchen texanus (assembly GCF_025860055.1). Taxonomy (NCBI): domain Eukaryota; kingdom Metazoa; phylum Chordata; class Actinopteri; order Cypriniformes; family Catostomidae; genus Xyrauchen; species Xyrauchen texanus. Next base: position 29,376,255 of record NC_068305.1, on the reverse strand, counting down.
GCTGACATTTCATTCCAATACATTTCCTGTATTTCAGTTATAATGTCCATTTTGCATGTAAATGAAATACATTTCCTCTCAGCTAATGCTGTTAATTATACAGGGGACCTTCTAACTTAGTACATTATGAAAATATTAATTAAAACAATTACAAGTAATTACAAAATAACTTCACAGAGTAAAAGATTGATCTTTGGATTTTAAGAAATGATATCGGTATCTTTCAAATGAAGGTTGTGATTAATCAGAAAATCAAAATGTTTACCCAGCTCTACTGAACCCAATTAAAGATGAAAGATAGTAATATTATGTGTTTGAAACTTTTGTTGTATAATACTTGCTGTTTCTCATACAACTTTTACAAAATTTTTTCATACAAAATTTGTTTTTTTTCAGTAATTTCTAAATGATAGATTTACTTTAGAAGCAAAACTGTCTAAAATACTTGAAAAATGCTTGTTTTTAGAGAATACATATTGACTTGAATGTAAGTGTAATATAGGTGTGGCAGGGCGGAGGGCGGGGCCGGGTCGTGATCCTACACACCTGGTCCCGTATTAGGCTAATCAAGCCTCCAAGAGGGATAAAGGTCGACTGCAGAGGATCGTGCGGGAGAGAGAGATAGTTTACGGACATGTCCGTCATATGTGTGTGTTTGTCTTTTGTTTAAGTTTTATAATAAACTATTATTTATATTGACAAGCCAGTTCTCGCCTCCTCCTTTCCATTGATCCCTTTACAATAGGTAAATGTGTTTTTTTTTATTTTTTATAAATGGAAAGCAAGTAAAATAAGACTAATTAAAAAAAAAGTGATTGTTTACACAACATTTTTAATTCTCCCATCTTTTACGTTCCCTTATGCCATCGCAGATGTGTATGACTTTCTTCTGCAGAACACAAATTAAGATTTAGATAGAAGAACATTTCAGCTGTGTTGGTCTTCACAATGCAAGTGAACGGTGACCAAAACTCAGAAGGTCCAAAAATGACATAAAGGAGGCTAAAAAGTAATTCATAAAACTCCAGTGTTTAAATTAATATCTTCTAAATCGTTATGATAGGTGTGGGTGAGAAACAGATCAATATTTAAGTATTTTTTTTACTATCAATCTCCACCTTTGAGCACCCCCAACCATTATGTGATTGAATGCGCAAGTGACAGTCACTTCAATACCAGAATGTGGAATTGAAATTGAAAGTGTAGATTTACAGTAAAAAAAAGAAAGAAAAGGACTTAAATATTGATCTATTTCTCACCCACGCCTATCATATCGCTTCAGAAGATATAGACTTAGCCACTGGATTCTTATGGAGTTCTTTTATACTGCCTTTTGGGCCTTCAAAGTCCTGGTCACAATCCAACAGAACTGAAATATTGTTTTGAAAAACTTTTGTTTGTGTTTTGCAGAAGAAAGAAAGTCGTAAACATCTGGGATGGTATGAGGGTTAATGATGAGATAATTTAAATTCTTTGGGTGATCTATCCCTTTAAGAACTCATTTGGGCTCAGTGCAGTGTGGCGGTAGAATACAAAACCGTATATGTTGAAGTGGCGGTATTTGCCGCGCAATCTCCGGTGGACGGTGGGTGTTGATACAGTGTATTTCTCTCAGCTGTGCCCCTTATTTTTGTGAGATTAGGCTGCAAAATATACATTGCATTATACAGTAGGCTAGTATTCCATTATGAACTGTATTCCCTGTCTGTTTTAACCAGTAACACAGCTCAGTGACACACAATCTCAACTGTAGTGAAAGTAATAAATATCTCTTTTGGAAGATAAAGAGAGAGTGTGTGCGAGATGATTGCCCTCAGATGTGCCATATGGCTGAGTTTGCCCATAGTACACACGGTGCTGGGAGGATGAAGGGAACACAACCTCCCCACACTTGTTCTTTTCATCCCTTTATCCTCAGAGGAAGAGGCACATGTATATTTTTGGGGGGCCTCGAGTGGTGTGTTTTCTCTCAGTAGGGATAATGCTAGTCATTAATCATCGTGTCTGGTGCTGAAACAGACTCCTGCTCCAAATTTCACTGGGATCTGCTGTGCTCTGCGCCCGCTAACGTTCATCCTGCTCCGTTAACCGTTTTTTAAAGCTCGGCCAGGCTCTTTCACACGCCTGGAGCTGAGCCAGCCGACCGGGATATTTTTAATTTCACTTCCCCTTTACCTCAATGCTCAGGAATGCTCTCCCACCTACACAGCGTCTGCTCACCATTACATTTATTTGAAATTCAGATCTATATTTGCTCATCAGAAACATATGCTATGGTGGGTGTATCGGTAGGAATACGCACAAAGTGCAAGTACACACTCACAATAAGGAACATCTTGGAACCCCTAACTTCAACTCACTGTTAAATTGCCTCAAGGCATGTGCACTGGATATGTTTGTGTATATTACAGGAAGACAGGAACTACCTGCCTATATCTAAGAAGCTTGTTTTTATTTTCCAGGTTTTTGATCTATATGCCCATACATGACCTCTCATTTGGAAGCTTGTGCTATGAGGATACGCTTGGACCAGAACCAATGAGATTTCAACCCACAGGTAGAAGTTGAGATCCAGGTCAGTGTCATTCAAGCGCTTACAAAGCATAGACTCTTCTCACACACACAATACTCCCATTTACTGTGAGTCACAAACATGCTTCTGTGCTGATGAAGTGGATCCTTTATGTTTGAGTGTTGATGTGTGGCATCTGTGCACTTCATAAAGACCTCGCACTCACTGGGGTCATGTTGTTGTTGAACTGGAAGTGCTTCACATCATAAATACACCCCTGGGAAATGAGACTTTGAGGAACTGAAATGTGCTTTCGAGGTAACGCATGATTTACACACCAAACATACCTAGTGGCAGATGCCCGACTGTGCAAGGGGCAGATTGAGTACAGAATGGCCGCGTTTTCTTTCTCTCTCTCTCTTGGTTCAAAACTGGAATTTAAACTGAGGACAAATCTGTTCGGTTTCCTCTTGAAACCTATCTCGGTCAGTTTGGAAAAAGTTTTGGTGAACAAAAGCATTGAAAAATGTGTTCTCAGATTTAAAAAGAGGAGGAAGAAAGGTCCCAACAGCCCCCACCCGAGTTCCCCATCTTCTGTGTGCTCTAGAGGGGAGACCCCAGAGTTTTGTGGTAACGCTACATTCCACTGCAACCAAGACAGTTAGGGTGGTCTTTGTGAATGTTTGCATGTCTCTCTCATAGACGTAGTGAAATGTCGTCAACAAAAAGTGACTTATTCAATTGCTGAGGGCAAGTTTAAAAATGCTCTGCCCATTTTAAGCTTGATTATTTAAATGAACTGGGTTAATACTGCTTCATTCTGTGGTCCTTAAAGGAATGTTCCATGTTCCGGTACACATGCCTTGAGACAAGCTGAAATTATACCACAATTGCTTTTGATTGAGCTTAATTTGTGTTCAACCCAAAACATTCCTTTAAACCAGTACTGGTTTTAGTTGGTTTAAGATGGTCTCCCAGCCTGGCTAAGATGGTGATTAGCTGGATTACCAGTTGAAAAGTGCTCAAACCCCCTCTAAAACCAACAAACAGACCAGCTTGATCAGGCTGGGAGACCAGCTAGGACCAGCAAATCATCTTAGACTGGATTAAGAAGTTGTTTTCTCAAGGAGTAGTATGTTAATCTGAAATAGATGTATTCAGATTAGGCCCAGTCTTTATTTCTGAACAAGCTAATAATAGGAATAGAAGCAGGGATTTGGTTGGCTGACAGCTTTTGCCACTAATTAGGATCGCTTTAACAAAGTGCCCACTTCTCCCCCTGTTTTACATATGTACTCTTTATTTAAATTGGCCCTGTCATATGCAGATAAGCGGCCACATTGTTGGGTGAGGGTCGGCGAGTTTCACACTTGTGCGTTGAAGCAGATGAGGCTTTACCTCTGACTGCACAAAAACAAAGCATGGTAAGCTAGGGGAGTAGGAAACTGCCAATTAGAATCTACAGTCCTGTCGAGATTTGGCTGCTGATTGGTTAATTGGGTGCACAAACAGAGAGCTCTCTCAGACAGGGATGAAGATCTTATTCTTTTCATGTCCTGCCTCTGCCTCAAACATTAGCGTCAAACACTTGGTGTGTCTTTTGACTTGATTTATGGATTATTAGTGTGTTTCTCTTTCTCTCTTACCAAATCTGTCTTTTTCTCTCTTGCACACAAACACACTTGGATAACATCCTGTGATCTTAGTTAAATCATCTAACTATGATGTCACCTGATAGAGCCGAGAGTTGGTGTGAGTCGACTTGTCCCTTGTAAAAACATACCATTGTAACCAGTGTTTTGGAACGTGATATCAATCAAATGAGAACATGGCAAAACGTTTTTGAATAACTAATTTGTTTCATTTAGTTCAATCTTATTTTCATACAGTGTCATGTTGCATCTGTGTTCTATTACTTTATGTATTCTTTTATTTTGTGACAGTAAAAAATATTGTTACTAGGGCACTATTGTGTAATCAATTAAAAACAATTAACGAATTAATCACATAGTTTTCCGTGATTAATCCTGATTAATAGCGATTAAATTATGGTATATGATACATTATAACAAACATTAAAGAATCATCATAAATATATATACTCTATACTTTGTCTCAAAGAACTTGCAAGAAATTGGTTAGTCATCATTTATTTTAATCATTTAAATATGTACATATTGCACATTTTGTACTTTTTTTGCTGATAGAGTTAATCAGAAACATTATTAATGAAGTTTGAAATCTCAATACCATGATTTTCTCTGGCTGCTGTTCAGTCTCTACAAGTATACCTGGCTGCAGCTTGCTGAAGGCCAGGATCTTCAGTCTCTGTCGCACACATGCTGTGTCTCACTCGGGCGGTTTCACATTTTTGACACTGATTCAGATGAAAGCCAGTGAGCATTTTTGGGTAATGCAAAGAGATACAGCAGCTTGCACCTATCTTTCGCACACCTGGTTCACTGTTTGAGGGTGAAGTCTTCATTCTCCTGTGTTTATTATGCCCAGGACAACTTGGCATCTTTCTCCTATTGTGTGAAGTTTCAGGAAGTAAAAAAATGATAATACATTAATAGCGTTTAATTATTTTAAAGCGTTAATCGCAGAACTGAATGCGTTAAATTTCCAAGCCATAATTGTTCTCATTCTGCACGGCAAGGAATGAGGATTTCAGAGATTAACTAGTTGAGGTTGTGAGTCTACAATCAGTATTGAACTTGTGATTATGTGCTACCTGAAGTGTGTTCATTCATTCAGCTAATAGGGTCTGTTCTCACTGGACCTTCTGTGAACTGAAGTGTCTGTGTGATGACGGAAGAGACTGCTTCCGCAAATAATACGAAACACAATTCTAATCCCTTAAAAACTGGGGGATATGGACGGTTGGCAACTGTTATGTGACACACATGATGAAAGTTTTCTAATCAACGTGGACCTGCTGGCCCAAATTTGAACGGACCACTGGGAAATCTCCTGGTCCCCCATAAGCCTCTCCAGTGGTTTCGTCAATATCTTCTAATGCAATCTAATCGGTTTGGAGTGAGAACAGACCAAAATATAACTCTTTATTTGCTGTACCTCTATCTAATATACAAAGAAACTCTGCTTATTCTTGACAAAAACAGAAGTAAACTGAATTAAATAAAACTGGCATGTCACCCCTACAAACCTGACTACTTAAATTATGGAGAACTAGAAGTTGTTTCAAGTGTTATGTCACAAACATACGATGTTACGCATCTAAGAAATACCAGAGCACACTGGGTTTGGTCTGCCAGTTGGTGTAATCAGGAACCACCAATCACCGTCGCAAGGTGGAGCAACCTATTTGTGAATCTGCGATGTCTGCAAAGAACAGAACACAAACAGGACATGCACACTCAAAGAGAGCAGAGCACATAGACAGGAATTATACACAATAATACAGTAACAGGTAAGTTATTAAAAAAAGGAAATAACTAGAAATTCCTTAATACTTCTTCAAAATTACAATTGGATAACCGAGTTTAGCTATTATTTTATTGAAAAAGTAATCATTTCTAATTACTTTTAAATTACTTTTTAAATGTAGAATTGGGGGCCCATGGTGATCTGCTCCTGGGAACTACTGTGCGTGATTGGACCCCCTGTGCCACCCACCTACAACACTCACCCTGATCAGAGCGCTCTGTGTAGGGCAGTGGCAAGCGGGCCGACCTCAGGGCTCCTAATAAGCAACAGGAGCCATGGAGCCACTGAACAGACTGAAATCCAACAACAATGATTGTGTAATATATGGAAATGACAGCTAAACCTGAGCTTAGCTACCAAACACCAACGCTATGAGAGAAAGGTTTGTCAAAACTAATTTGGATTTCTTTGCATTCCTGAACTGTATGAGTCTCTCCTCTCCTCAACTCTTCCCTCAATGTATTAGACACTTTTCAGTCCTCCTGCTGTGCAAAGGTGTTGGCTTTTCCCCCGAAGATTGAATCTTTAGTTTAGCAGACAAACTCTCTCCTTTGGATGTCGTTCTGGGCTTTATGGAGCTGCTGCAATGTCACAAAATATTTATTTTGAATAGTAGCATGTAAAATAAGAGGTCCGGTGAAAAACGTGAGTCTGGTGAAACAGATGTTCTATTTAACCGCTGTCCTGCAGAATTGGTGAATATTACTTATAAAAGTAATGCTACATTATTTTGCTTGTGAAAATTAAATAATTGTTATATCATTACTTTGTATGGAAAGCAATGCAGTTAAAATTGCTTTTTTCACGATACTGTACTTCCCTGGGAGCACTCTTCGTTTCAGTTTTATGTTCTTACCGAAGCAATGGCACCTTAGAAAGAAATTGCATGCCAAGAAAATAGTGCATAAACAAAACATTTGCATAAATTAAGAGAAATGTCATGAGACAGAAAGATGTCTTGCTCCCTCATCACACAGCGCACATGCAAAATAGATGAAATGTAAAGATGTTATATGAGAAAGAAGCGCTAGGTTTAAAAGGCTTTTAATGGCAAATATGCAGACAGAGAATGTATAATTACTCCAAATTCTGGACATTTCAGCAATTTAGAAATCCTGGCCAGACGAATGGCCAGAAGTCCGAAAAAGAGGACCAATTCGGGAAAAAGAGGATGCTTTTTTGGTGTGTGCACCAAAGCACCAATTAAATCTATGAACACGCTGCGAATCGCACACATGCATCGATGGCTTTTCTTTCATCTGTTCTTCAAAAAATAATCAAGTGTGATTCTTCAAATGCACGTCTTTGTTTCTAATTACATTTCTTGTAATTTTTCACTACAAGACATCTTACATGTCACCCACTACAGTGGCGCGTGGATGAGCAAAAAGTTTTGATTAGGTGGACCAGCCACCAATCTGAGTGGACCAGAGCCACTCTGGCCCATATGTGGCCTCACCCCTGTTTCAGAGTAACCACAGGTGTAATTCATCAAATACATTTTGTACATATTCTGGTAATTTTGACAACCAGGATGTATGTTTTGTCCTAATTTTGAACAATATACAACCTGATCTTATAGAATCACTTTGCTAAACCTACATTTTTGCTAAATTATTTATACGTTGTTATCTGTATCGCAGCAGCTTTTTTGTGAAATAATTACTAGAAGCACTACAACAACAATGAATTTATTCTCACAAGAAAAATGGTAGATTACCATAAATACGTTTCGCCCTGTTCCTCGCACAATGCTATCTTATGACACTTTTACTATAACACGACTTTTAAGGCGATAATGTTTTTAAGGTTTGCATCACATAAACAACAAGCTTGTTGTACAAGCTTGTTCGGGTGTGATCAAATTGCATAATAGCTAATCTGATAGAGCATTGCACTTGTGATAGAAATGATTGGGGTTTGAGTCCCGAAAAGCCGACTCATGATCCAAAAGTGTCCTAGAAGCACCACAAAATTATGTGGTTGCTTCAACGATAGTGTTTTTCATGTCACTTTTGCTTTTATGACACTTACAATTTGGTTTAGGTTTAGGGTTGGGTGGATTTGTTTGATTAAAACTGGATAGAGCAATAACCTTTAAAACCCTCATCTGTTTGGAAGAAAATGTAAACCGCTTTTAGCGACACACAGCGGACTTTTTACAGCAGCACTGCTGTTAGACTTGTAAAGAACCATGTAATATCATTTTGCAAAAATGCTGCATCAGTCACGTAATTTCCATGAGATAAGACTGACAAAATATATGTTCTTTTAATTTTTTTAATCTAGCAAACTTTTTAAGTGTTTTGCTTGTTTGTGCCATCTTTCTTTAAAATAAACACCATTTGGTGTGATATTTTGTTAGGTAATGCAATGGCAGTCATAAATTTTTATGTGTGGCTTCAGTGTCCAAATACTTTAGGGGCCACTGTATGCACAGTTCAGAAGTAATCAGCCCTAGAGTGTGTGATTGGATGGTGAAACTACCCAAGTTCGCCTGGGCCCCTTATCATGAACAGCACACAAATTACGCAAAGCAGCATCCATCTGCCACACAAATAGAGCTCCAGCCCAGACCAGCACTCTGCCATTGTTCTTCCACCCCTCCCGAGGTAATTCATGTGCCCCGTCACTCTGCTAACCCTTCACTGGCCATTTACTTAAACCTGAAACATTTCCATGTTCACAAAGACTTCAAACATGGCTGTGACAAAGGAAAGGATTTCTGCCTTTCCATTCTTTTCCTCCTCTCTGTCTTTCTCTTTTCTTCAATGCATTGTGTTCTTTAATTGGTTGTGCTTGGTAATTTTGTCTCTTGTATTCTCCCATACTGTGTGATTGTTTGGGGACGGACATTTGCTTTGACTGGATCGGACAGGAGCGCACTCCCTCCCATATGCTAGGAGCCATTTACCTTTGTGAGGTACGGGCAGTTCAGTTTGGGCTCTGTGTGTGATAAGGTTTGGGAATTCAGCATGGATGTCATAAGAATGCAGAGGAAACTGTCTTCCGCTTGCTGCTCAGATGACCCCCATACTGATGTGCTCAATGAATTCCTATCTCCTATCCTTGCTCATGATTTATGATTCTTGGCGCCTCGGTACTGGATCCATTAAAAAGCCCAGCAGTGAGCCTGTACTGTACATTTTCTTTGTTGACGAGACCTTACAGTGTGTGTGTCTTAACATGTTTTTTTTATGAACATACTGCAGGGCTAGTTCTTTCAGCCTCAAGGTTAACAGTCTATGAGGAGATAGAGGGAGAGAGGGAGAATAAGAATAAGGGAAAAGACAGAAGCTTTGTCTATAAGCAAGAGTAAGTGTGTGTATGTGTGCATTTGAGACACACAGAGAGTGAGCTTGATGTGTAGAAAAAGGTTTGGGGTTGGGTGGGGGGTTATTACCTGGAGTCAGACATAAGTTCATCTCAGCCAATCCTGCAGTGCCTCTTTATTGTACAGCTCCGTGGTTGTGTAATATACTTATCAGTTAGAGCTGGAGTTCTTTGTTTACTGCACCTGGGATACCACAGCCTGCGACTCAGGCTTTGTTACACACACACACACACACACACACACACACACACACACACACACACACACACACACACACACACACACACACACACACACACACACATGTTGTGTTTCCATGTTTTATGGGGACTTTCCATAGACATAATGGTTTTTATACTGTACAAACTTTATATTCTATCCCCTAAACCTAACCCTACCCCTAAACCTAACCCTCACAGAAAACTTTCTGCATTTTTACATTTTCAAAAAACATAATTTAGTATGATTTATAAGCTGTTTTCCTCATGGGGACCGACAAAATGTCCCCACAAGGTCAAAAATTTCGGGTTTTACTATCCTTATGGGGACATTTGGTCCCCACAAAGTGATAAATACACGCTCACACACACACACACACACACACACACACACACACACACACACACACACACACACACACACACACACACACACACACACACACACACACACATATATATAAAATGGTTATCTAAATATTCTTTATGAGCTACTTGGGCACTGGTTGTCTTAGGACATTAGGATGATTAGGATAAACTGCAATAAATCATCCCAAATATGTGTAATTATGTGGGACATTCTGAGTTGCCTCTGCGGCAAGGCACATTTGTTGTTGCTCAATCTATAGGAGACATCCAAGGGGTTTTAACTGAAATAATTTGTATGTGATGTTTTTTGTCATCCCTAAAAGACATACATTTGTCATCTTGACAACTAATTTAAAGTTTCTTAAATATAAATCTGTTGTCCTAAAATTTATTTAGGCTTGCTAGAAACAATTTCTGGGAAAATGTTTGAGTTTTTTTTCCCAGCAGTGATTTAAAATTTGTCATTTCATATTTATATGTCATTAGGCAAGATGAAAATGTTTGCTAGTCTTATAGAGACACTGTCTGTAACTTGAGCAGACTGTGTGAGTGCTGGGAGAATCAATATTTATTTATATAGCATGAGCTAAATGTAAATGTATAAACATGAGAGCATATGAAGCATTCCAGACACTACGTGTTTCATGCATCCTCATAAAACCCTGCAATACCTCGTCTCCCATCTCGCTCTGTCTCTCTTTCTGTCTCTCTCTCTCTCTCTCTCTCCATCTGTCTGTCTCTCACTTGCATAATGGCAGGAGCGACAGAGTGTGTGCATGCATGTGCAGATGTATAGTGAAAATGGATGATCTCACTGTACAGCTCCTTGCTGAAAAAAAGCCAGAATTTCATCATCCCTATCACCACATTGATCTGCAGTACCACTGTCTGCCTCATGGGGGTACCATAGATCTTTGACATGCACCCCCAAGACACTGTCCTGCAGTCCCCTTTTTGAAATAGACTGGCATCAGCTAAAATGGCCAGACTCGCTTTGACAGAGAGAGAGAGAGAGAGAGAGAGAGAGAGAGAGAAAGATGGTGATGTCAGAGGGAAAGAGGGAGACTGCAGAGGTAGAGGTATGATGACAGACAGGGAAGGTACATGACAAAGAGCGAGATAGAGTAGAAGAGCAAGTAAAGAGAGTGTGAGCGAGAGAGAGAGAACGAGAGAGAGAGAGAGTGGGGTGTAGTTAGGTGGTCCACATCACTAAAAGACTAATACATCAATCTAGGCAGTGTCTGCAGGGCTTTGCAGTTCTGGGATTTGAGCGTGAATCTGTGCACATTTTATATATATATATATATAGTGTGTGTGTGTGTGTGTGTGTGTGTATATATCTTGCTTTAAGGCCATACAGGCCCCCCGCTTGAAGGTTGAATTATGTAAGCCAGAAATTACTGCCTCTAGACAGTGTCTTTCTTCTCCTCTCATTCCTGGCTTGCTGAGATACCATGGCTGATATTAAGTTCTGAGATTTTTTCATTAATCCTTTCTGTTGGTGATCATTGGGAAGTCATATGTGAGTTTAAAGGGACATTACATCCTCTGTCTTGGCTTTAATAAAATATGTATAAACTGAATTTCACTGTAGTGTACTACACAAATTATTATTTGAATTAAAATATATTATTGGTATATCATTTATTACAATGTAATTAATAGGTTATTACTATATAATAACAATGCTAAAACAACTCATCCTTACTACTTTTAATTATGTATACAGTCTAAATCTACTGTAACACGTGAGTTAGACAAAGGGACAGCATTTGTGGCATAATATTGATTACCATAAAAAAAAAAATCTTCTTGAATCTCATTAATTAAAAAAAAAAATAAAAAGAGCAAACATTGCAGTTAAGGTAAGGCAATGGAAGTAAATTTGATTTGTCCATAAGCAGTAATTATACATGTTTCAAAAGTTTAGCCACAAGATATAAACATTATACTTGACAGACTACAGTGTGATAAAATTGCTTACTAACATTATTAGTGTAATTTTCTGTTCAATATAACAACTTCGTTGCCATGAACAGAGATTTGATCCCACTAGTCATTTTAACATGTATAATGTTTACATCTTACGGCTTTACTTTTTAAACAATATGTATTATAATATTTAAGGACTGGCCCCGTTCACTTCCATTGTAAGTGCCTTACTGTATATTTTCTGTGGAAATCTACATTATGTTAGAAATGCTGTTGATTGAGCTTTTGAACCTGAAATATTCCTTTAAAACATGTGTTGTTCACAAATAGATCTGAGGCCACTTCCCCTCTTGACCCAAGTGTGCATCATTTTGACCTGTCAAACTGCCTGGCAGGGGTGGCCCATAAACCAGCGGGGTATTCGAGAAACCCTCACGTCTTTGCACACTTCAAGCCTTTATTAGAGGAACAGGAAAGAAAAAAGGGATCAAGAGAGGAAAAGGGGAACCTTCGGTCTTTAGGAGGTCACAGATCCATTTTCAAAAGTGGAAGTTACAAACACGCATACATAAAGCAAAACCTATTAAAGAAATCACAGAGACTCTTTGTTGAACCGGTGCTCTGCAATTACCTCCACATTACCTCCAGCTTCTATGCACACCTGGTTCAGTTATACAAAACCTGGCTAATCTGTCTGCAAAATCCCCACCCACCCCCATCTTTCCCTACACCCAGCAAACATCTTATCATCTTGACTAAAGTGTAATTCTGAAATCCCTTAAGTCATTAACAAATAATTAATTAGCAGCCCCCCGATGGAATGGATTAAGACCTCTGCGATGATGCTTTGCACTCTTGGGAAGAGAACAGTGTGAGAGGAGTACTGGAGGAAGAGCTTTACAAATCAGGAACAGGATTCAAGCCATCGCCTCCAACATGAAGCCTGATTCATGCTTAAATCTTAAACTCTGAAACTCTGGTTTTCTTAGGTTGTTCAATTATGGGCATAGCTTGATTTGTTTGAAAATCCTACATTCTGAAATGGAGAAATGATGACCTTTTTTTGTTTGTTTAAAAGACAAATGTTTCAATGAAGAAAAAAACCCCAGATTTAAACAAATCCCCAAATGTAAAAAAATCCCCAATTACACACATTATTTAAATGAGATGACAATCTTGCATTCTGAAATGGAGAAATTATTACATAAAAAAAATTGTTTAAAAGACAAACATTTCAGTTCAGAAAGAGCTGCGAGTTAATATTTAAATGAATCCCCCAATTAAACACATTATTTAAATGAGATGACAATCTAACATTCTGAAATGGAGAAATTTTCAGTATTGTCTAGTTTATTTATGGGGCATAAACGTTTCAATTCAGAACGATCTGTGGGTTAATATTTAAAGAAATCCCTAACTCGACACATTATTTAAATGAGGCAGAAAAGCAGCAGTAAAGGACCATTAAAGTTTACAAGACACATTTAAATCTTGACGTCGTAAACGCTCAAAGACACCGACAGGCTTGGCTTCAGGGTCGTCAGCTTCACCCTTGACCTTAAGAACCTCACATTTGTTGGTGGAAAATGTGAGGTTCTACCTTGCCTGTGCTTACCGGGACCAACTGGCCATAGGGAGTGCCACAACCTTTTCTTGTGGCCCGGTGAATGGTTAAGTACTCGTGGAAAAGATTGTTTCATGGAAAGCTGTTTTTTTTTAAAGACAGAGAGTGAGTCTGCTTCATGGATGAGTTGGGAAAGTCATTCCACCAATTTGGTACAGTGAAGGCAAAAGTCCGGGAAAGTATTTTGTTGCCTCTTTGTGTTGGTACAACAAGGCGCCACTCATTAGCCAACCTCAGGCTTCTGGTGGGAACGGAGCTCTACAGAAAGAATTTTAGGTACACTATAGCAGACCCAGTGACTGTTTTGTATACCAGAATCAGAGCCTTGAATTTGATACATGCATCATCTGGTAGCCACTGAAGTGAGACAAGGAGTGGTGGAACATGTGCTCTTTTTGGTTCTTTAAAGTCCAGGCATGCTGCTGCATTCTGGATCATTTGCAGGGGCCTAATTGTGCATGCAGTAAGGCCTGTAATGAGAGCGTTCAAGTAGTCCAGTCTAGCTATGACAAGCGACTGAACAAGGCTACTATATTTTCCTGATATTGTAAAGTGTAAGGTGTTATTGAACCCAGCTGAATGGTGATGTTGTGTTCAACAGCAGGATTGTCTGGAAAGACGAGGAGCTCAGTCTTTGCTGGATTAAATTGCAGATGGTGTTCCTCATCCAGGCCGAGATATCTGCCAAACAGGCCAAGATTTGAGCAGTCACTGTGGTGTCATTGGGCTGTAAATACAAGTAGAGCTGTGTGTCTCACAGTTTTTGCAGGTTTATAATTTTCTGAAAAAGATGCAAGCAGAGACTGATACTTACCCAGATCTGCTGGATCTTTAGATTTCTGCCATCTCCTATCAGTCCGATGTTCACAAAGGATGTCAGAGAGCAAGGGGCTGGGCAGTGTCATACGTTCTGGCCTAGAGGACAGAGGACAGATGCTGTCTAGACAGGTTGTTAAAGTAGATCCTAGTGTGTCAGTGTTTACATCCAGGGTGGAAAATATGTTTTGTGTGGGAAGAGAGGTAGAGACAGCAGTGGAAAGGCATGTGGGTTAAAGAGAACAGAGGTTACAGTAAAAGGAAACCAAAGGCAGAGTCTGTTTTAATATAGATGGGAGAGTCATGTTGAATTGAACAAAGTAGTGATCAGAGACATGTGAAGGAGTAACAAGAATATTCGTGGTGGTGTTCCTTCATCCAGACCGAGATGTCTGCCAAACAGGCCAAGATTCGAGCAGTCACTGTGGTGTTGTTGGGCTGGAAAGACAAGTAGAGCTGTGTGTCATCGGCGTAGCAATCGTAAGAGAACCCATGTGCTTCAATGATGGGTCCCAGTGATGTTGTATATATAGAGAAGTGGCCCAAGCACTGAGCCCTAAGGTACCCAAGTAAGTAGTTGATGTGACTTGGATAATTCACCTCTCAAGAGAACCTTGAAGGACCTACATGTGAGAGAGTATTTAAACCATTCAAGTGCAGTTCCTGTTATGCTCCGAGTAGAGAGGGTGGAGAGTAGGATCTGATGGTTGACTGTGTCCAAGGCTGCAGAAAGGTCCAGTAGAATCAGGAAGGATGATCTGGATCCAGCTCTCAACAATGGTGGAATGTCCACTTTTGAAGCCTGAGTGAGTGTCATCCAGCTGCTTTTTTTTTTGCAAGAGATAGGTAGAGATCTAATAGAAAACTGCCCTTTCAAGTGTTTTTGCCATGAATGGGATGAGAGAGACTTGTCTGTATTGTCCTTCTTTTTGGGGTTAAGTGCAGGTTTTTACTCAAACCTGCTTAAATGTAGTGGAAAAAATGCCTGTAAGTAGAAATGTGTTATTTATGTGTGTGGCACAGAGATGGCTTGGAGAAGGTGGGAAGGAATGGGATCAAGGGGACAGGTGGTGGGTCAGTCAGAGTATCAGTCAGAGGGGAGAACATGGAGATAGAAGAGCTGCATACAGGAGGCAGGTATTTGAGAAGGTTTGGTGCTGAGAACGTATTGCTGATGGCTGTAACCTTATTAGTAAAAAAGTGAGAAAGACATCGGCTAGCAGTAACTATTTGTCTGTAACAAATAACAGGGATGTGCTTGAGGGCACATGTTATGCATGGAGTAGACATATGGGAATGTATAAGTAAAATAGTAAAAGAAAAATTTAAGGAATTTTACAATTACGATTCCTCTTGAAGATTTCGGTTCTTGATGGTTCCATTAACGATTCTTTTAGTAATTATTTGGGGCAGAAATGTTTGGAAATGAGAATGGCAACTCTTTTTGTATTGCCTGCTCTCAGAAGCCAAATAATGATACAATTTCAGATTTTAACAGAACAGATTTTTCAAAAGGTGTCTTTACAAAGACATTTAAATTTATACATTTTATTGATTCATTAGATTTGATAAATACTAAGAATTATAACAAAACTCATATTGTGTATCTTATACACATTGTCAAATCAAGAACCATACAGTAATTACTTTGATTTAAGTCACACACAAGTACACATAACACAGTAACAGTTCTTTGTTCATTTTGTGTTAGACATTATGAAATAAATGACTAGTGGTTCAGTTAATTTTTTCATTCACTAAAAAGAACTGGCTGATTAGAGTTATTAGTTTGGGAGGTAGCGCTGTACTTCGTTTCATGCTGTAGATTCAAAAGAACTAGCTTAAAGGGATAGTTCACACAAAAATGTTAGTTCTCTCTCATTTACTCACCCTCATGCCATCCCAGATGTGTATGACTTTCTTTCTTATGCTGAACACAAATTTAGATATTTAAAATAATATTTCAGCTCTTTAGATCCTAACAATGGAAGTGAATCCAAAAATCCACATAAAGGGAGCATAAAAGTAATCCATATGACTCCAGTGGTTAAATTCTTGTGTTCAGACATGAAATGATAGGTGTGGGTGAGAAACAGATCAATAGTTCTCCTCCCTGCCCGGTAGGGGGCAAAAATCCATTTAAGTCTGAATCACCAAAAACAGAAGAAGAAGAATAGGAAAGTGAAACTAAAGTGGAGACTGAGCAGGGAGGAGAATTTATAATTTAGTAAAAAAATAAAGGACTTAAATATTTATCTGTTTCTCACCCACACCTATCATATAACTTCAGAACAAATTGATTAAACAACTGGAGTCATCTGGAGTTCTTTTATGTTACCCTAGTCATTAATTAAGGAATTGTTGAAAAAAAAAACAACAACAACCACATGTTCAGGTATAGAATTGGAGCATAAGACAATTCTCTTGGTTCTTCATCAGTCTGTAAAATATATTTTATTTATTGTGTAATTTAAAAGTGTTGCAATATTTAATTTTGTGTAATTTAAGTGTTGTAGTGTATTTAAGACATATTAAAATATAGTGAAAATTAACATTCCTATATATCAACTAGGTAATACAGCAGGATAATTAGTATTATATATATAGTACTGGTAGCTAATATTTATACGATTATATGCGGTGGGTCAGAAAGGGGCAGTTTTTCAGTCTCAGTCCATCCCTACTTGTTGAGCATTGAGTGTTGTCCTCTGTGCCCACTCGTGTGTGTTTAGATTATAGTGTGTGTGTTCCTGTCTCGTACCAATGACCCTGTCCTGCTTGACATTGACTCTGCCCAGTCATCTTGCCAGCATGAGTGACATCATCACATGGTTGGATTACAAAGTTTCAGCAGCTGTCACCCTTAAATCCTTTTAACCTCCTGTCAACCTCCTCTTTCTCCTTTTTCTTCCTTCTCTCCCCTCAAGTGCTTTTGTTGGAGTTTGATCATGGCGATTGGGGTGGATGTATGATGGTCTCACATAACTCTCCCATAAATCTTTTGTTTCTGTTCAGATGAGTTTGAAAAACACACAAAACACATCCATTTCAGATACAGGTGTGTTTGTATGCGTGTGAGTCTCTCCGCTGAGATTACAATGAAGACTGACCCCAGTGTCATGGTGATATTGGTACTCTAATGAACACTAATGAATCAGGGGGCTGACAACTTGAACACCAGCAATCTTTTGTGTTGATGTCCCCTCAGTGATGATGAAGAGGTGTGTGTTGTGCCCAAAACTATATGGCCAAATCAATCTATCAAGAGATAAAAGAATAAGTGACATAGGAGATTTAGAAGATATTTCGCTTGGCTATGCTAAGCCTATGCTACTTCTCGGCACAGTAATTGCTCTGATGGATCATTTGAGGTTTTCTTTATTCTACTATGTGGTTCTGTACAACACATTTCTTTTCTTTGCATATTCCTTTGTTAGGCCTTATTGTATTAGTAGTATAGCATTTTACCTTCCCTTACCATTATATGTAGTCTGAATAAATATCAGAATTCTTTATATTCACCATCTGTGAAGCAACAGACTGATTACACTGGATATTTGGCAACAATAGGTCAAAAGTTCTGCTGAAATCGATCTGTGCTCACTGACATTTGAACCACTGTGCCCCAGCGGCTAAAGGAAATGTCCACTGAGTGGCGCCAACTGCAATTAGAATTTTTAGTTGGAAATAATGTAATACAGTCAACAGGAATGCATATTTTATTACTTGTACACCCTAACCCAAACCCTATCCCTAAAACTATCCATCATCGGAGTAAAAATTTTACCAGAATTGAGTGAAAATGCCACCTCCAAATGGTGCACATAATTGATTATGTGGGAAAAGAACCTCTCTCTCATTTGGTAAACACATTTGAATTGATGCAAAAATGTCTGATGGGAAATGACACAGGTCAGTAACTTGACAGGATAGGGTTGATTTTAAGGGTACCGGAACATTCGGTAGCAACATGTTGATTACCTGTGTGATCATGTTAAAGGCAACCTAATATGGTAAGGGTAGAAATTCCCTCAACACACAATGATGATGACTAGGGTGATCAACTCTGTCCCAATAATTTACAAATGTTTTTATATTTGTGCCAGTTTTGGCTGTTAGGCTAACTGACTTATGTGAGTAATTTCTGTACCATTGGTGTTGTGAAACGGAATTGAAGAAGTAACGCGACTGCTATTGGTTGGTTGCTGCAGTCTCCATGAAGCACAGAAGCAGTATAAAACTAGATATTAGGCTAAAATACTCTCTGAGGGCTAATTTCACTGGTGCACTCTTGGCTGCCTTGAAGATCATCATATATCAGCCTTTTAATCATATTGTTGTGCCTCTAACTATGAGAGCTGAAGATGGTGGTCCTTCTGAAAATGAACTGACTCTTTACATCTTATCCACTGATTTTTCAGAAGTAGATGTTTGTGACACATATGACCCCTAGAGGCTGGCGTCTTCAGAGTAAACAGGTTCATCAATGTTATTTGCAAGAGTGGCCTAATCTGCATATTTTAACACTTTGAATGAGGAGCTGGTTAGACTGCACACAATTGTTCTTGATTCCTATGGAAACCCTTGACATAAGTAGCAGCAATTAACAAACGATTAATTCGAAAATTATAGGAACGAAATTCTCAGCATACAATAATCCCAGTTATTATGAAGTAAATTACTTAACCTAAGTGATTTCTTTTGATTTTGGGTGTGTATGTTCCAATGTTATGTAACCTGTTAAACAATTTTTCTGAATCACTTGAAGCTAAAGCCAAGTACTCACACAGGCTAATTATGTCAGTGCACACTGTTACGGCACACCTTCCTTGGTCTAGGGGTATGGGAATGTGGGTAACAAATGTTTTGGAGAGAGTGCAAGAGTGATCCTGTCTCCAGGTCCCAGAGTGCGCTCACACGCACTCACGCACGCACACATCTTAGAGGGTTTAGAAAGTAGCTTACCTATCAAAAATAAAAGAAAACAAAATCACTTCCCTAACTCCCTCTTTATAAATAAACAGGAGAAAACAGAATCTTTCAAAGTAAATGGTGTCCACCTCCCTACTAAAGAATCCCACAACATAAACAAATTAAATGGGTTACACAAAGTAAAGCTGGTGTAATAAAACTAGTGTAGAATATACACATACAACTGTTAAGAATTTCAAAACGAGTATAAGCACTACACAACATGACAAGATTATTTTTATACTACTCACATTAGCACAACAACTAGCACAGTCTGCTCAAAAGCTGGGACCAAGAGATAGAATAACCCTGCAGGAGAAATATTCTCTGTGCATCTGTCCAAGGTGAAGAGAGTTGTGGGCCTTTTGTACTCTCCATTCCTCGGGTGAGCCAATCATAGGTATTGATCAGCAGGTGGCTCTCATTATCCTGCTTAATGGACAGGGAACTTGAAAACACACAAACCACATTTAAATATCACCATCACAATAATAAAATAATATACGTCCCTCAGGACATAAAAACACCCACACACCCCGTTCTCAATAAAACGTTTCAATGGCTCAACGGAAGAGAAATAAATTTATGAGCAAAGTATGAAGTAAATAATGACACAATTTCATATTCTCTTTGTACAAATGAGAATATGAAATGTACAAATGTGCATACAAATATGTAATGCCTTTGGTTTATTTATTGGTGCCATAATGTATGCATGATGACAGAATGGTATAAAGAATGACTCAACTCTGTTAGTAGAGTTACGGTAGGATCTCAGCAAATGCAGTACATGCAGGTATTGCCAAATATTAATTTGAAGTTCTGATTTTTGCATTCTGTGTAAAAGGATGCATGCATATTTGAATGCAGGGCACATCAATTTCTGTGAAGAGCCTCATAGTACCTGCATTCTCCAATTGGTTCCTGTTACCTATATGCACTAGGCACACAGACACAATCTCTATCTATCTATCTGTCCGTCCGTCCATCCATCCATCTTTTGTCTGTCTGTCTGTAAGTCTGTCTGTCTGTCTGTGTTAAGGATGTATAAAAATGGTACTTAATAAAAATTTCTTTATTTCTGTTGTAGTGTGGTCTGTCTGTTGGCACTTGAAGTGGCAAACCCACTGAAATCAAGTTGTATTTTAAAAAGTCTGTCAGAGTCACCTTGTACTTCAAGTGCCCGTCTGTGCTTTATACAGCAGCTGTTACTTGTAGGTCTGCCACAACTGCCACACACACACACACACACACACACACACACAACGGATCTGATCTGCTACCCTGGGCATTCTGCCAATACCCCACCCCCCCAGTACCACCTCAGAACACACACAGACCGCACATCCCAAACCAACATAACATTCCACTAGGCCAATGTTTAGCTTTAATCCCATAATACGACCCTCAGCTGTCCAAGAAAAGAAAGAGGACTTTCCTCTGTTGAAGTCAGACACTTAAGTCTTCTTCTCCACTTACTTTCTTCCTTTTCATTCTACATTTGTCCTCCTCTTTGTTTTAGTTATAAAAGAAACAGGTATTTGGCCCTCTCAAATTGGGTTTTGTTCTCTGGTAGAAGTCTCTATTTCTGTTTCTCGCTCTGTCCTCACCTCTCCCTTCTAATAACTTATAGACACTCATGCCATTTGTTCAAGATCACACACAGACATGGATGCTAATATGAGCAAACCCACCATTTCGTTCCACATTAGGATTTAACATATGAGCTTATCTTAGCCTGGCTCTTAGAATATTCCACTAAAGCAAAGGCTTTAAGTTGCAAACACTTAAGATAACAGATGCAGAATACTATAGGTAAGCGCAAAGCTAAGCTAATGATATTCTGTCTGCTATCCCGCCATTGGGTTAGTGTGTAAAGACCTTTATATCTCAGGGCACTAATGCATCAGAGCAGACTAAAGTACTAAAAAGTAGTACTTGTGATGCCTGGTCTCAGTCTTATTTGTGTAATCTATATAATAAGATTTCAATCTGCAATGCATTATGATTGAGACCTATTAGGATTTATTTTCTCTAGTCTCCCATAATCAGACCTCTGGCTAAACGGCACAAGGTCTGGTCAACAGTAAACCTTATTCTGGCCAAGAATCACAGACTTACATTTACATTTATGCATTTGGCAGACGCTTTTATCCAAAGCGACTTACAGTGCACTTATTACAGGGACAATCCCCCCAGAGCAACCTGGAGTTAAGTGCCTTGCTCAAGGACACAATGATGGTGACTGTGGGGATCGAACCAGCAAACTTCCGCTTACCAGTTCAATGCTTTAGCCCACTACACCACCACCACTCCACATGGACTTGCATGGAGACCTGAACAACCTTAAATTTACATGCAGTTTATGGGTGTGCAAATCTGAAATTGATACTTGACAACATTAGATCGCCATGGAAACATTCAGAAAATGTGTGTAGACTTTTAAATCAGAAATTATGTCCATCTAAAAGTATAAGTACTGATTATTTCAGAGACATAACTTTGAAAACAGAATGGAATATACAGTTCAACTTTGTTTATATACCATGGTACTTAATGATTAGAGTATTCATATACCATGGTATCACAAGTACAATCATGGTTCTTTTTGTCAGTGAAATTTGGGAATTTTTTCTTCCTTTTTAGTACAACTGTGGCATTTTACATTCTTAAGCCCAAAGCATACTTCAGTTGCGAGCACTATGCATCAGCGGACAGGACACGTGACACAAACTTTGTCGCCGGCAGAGTGCTCAAGAAGCATTGAATGCATGCAGCCCTTAGAAGATTACATTTTTTATATGATTCATAGCCATTGGTCTCGGGCTAAAGTAATTAATGTTTATGGGAAATATTGGAAATTAATGAAATTTGAAATCTGGAACTTAGCTATTTTAATGAGGAAAATGGTTGTTTCAGGTAAATGACTGTAAAGCAGTCAATGGAAAGGAGGAGGCGAGAACCGGCTTGATAACATAAATAATATTTTAATGAGAAACTTAAAAGACAAACACACACATGACGGACATGTCCGTAAACAATCTCTCTCTCGTCGCACCACCGTCTGCCATCGCGGAGGCTTAATTATCCTGATAAGGGACCGGGTGTGTATAATCACAACATGGCCACGCCCTCCGCCCTGCCACAAAGACAAAATTAATGTAGGATTATTAAGGAAATAATGCACCTGTCCAGTAAATGTACTTTAAACACCTAGGACTTATCATAACTGCAAGTAGAGCTGGATACAAATTATGAAGAAAAACACATGCTGTGTTTAATATAACCAAATATTTCTTTAATTAAGAGAAAATAAATGATGAATTGAGTTGGTATGTAAATTATTAATTTACAATATACTCTCAGAGGATGCTAAGGAGATATCTAAATTTGTTACTCAGATTTAAGAAGGTTTTTATATGCTTCAAATGTAGTTTCTTCTGATCTGATAATTTCTTTAACACCTCTTTAAGACAAAGTGTTATTACATTACTTCCGAAACCGAATAAAAATATTCTTCTTTTAGAAAATTGGAGACCTGTTAGTTTATTAAATAATGATGCCAAGGTATTTGCCTTAATTTTTGCAAAAAGATTAAAAAAAGGTTTAAATTGTATTATTGATGAAGAACAGACTGGATTTTTGGGGTTTGGTAGTAACATTTGGAAAGCACCATTTCTGTGAAATTGGCAAAGGTGACTTCTAATAGATTGGAATGGGCAGAGGGGATGTCCAATTTCAAATTTTTAGCAGCACATATAATGGCTGTTCACATTAAGACAGGATGTTTTTGTCACGATCCCCTGTTGTCTGCCCCATGTTTCACTTGTCAATTGTTATGCATTACACTTCCCATGATTCCCGGCCCTCATCACTGTGTTGTTGTGCTCACCTGATTGTCGTTTGGTCATCACCATGTCTGTGTATTTAAACCCTGTTGTTCTCCATTCCTTGTCGATCGTTGTTTGTGGATGTCTGATGTAGATGCTTTGCCCTGTTCTCCCTGTTCGTGTTCCCTTGATGTTTTCATGTTTTGGTTTAATTTTTCCCCTCGTGGTTGTTTCCTTTGTTCCTGTCTTGTTTATTTTCATTTTGTTCAATAAAGAACCTGCGTGTAGATCCCCACTCCTCGTCTGCCTCACCTACTTACGTTACAATTTTCAAGAATTACAGCTTTAGGAAAAGAGTTTAAGTTGTGTCAATTTGCTGATGACAACCTTATTCTTGAAAGATATGAATGAAGTTACTAAAGCAGTAAATTATATTAAAAAGTTTTCAGACTTCTCAGGACTCAAAATTAATATGAATAAATCTGTTTTGTTTCCCCTTAAAAAATGCAGCTTAATTTAAAATAAGTGGTATTCCAATTGAAAACAGAGTGAAATATCTTGT
Organism: Xyrauchen texanus; assembly: GCF_025860055.1. NCBI lineage: Eukaryota > Metazoa > Chordata > Actinopteri > Cypriniformes > Catostomidae > Xyrauchen > Xyrauchen texanus. The sequence goes on along the minus strand of NC_068305.1, from coordinate 29,352,637 downwards.
TATCTGTAAATATCAACTCCCCCCCAAAAATTGCATAGTGATCAATCAAATTAGAGATTTAAATATGTTTAAAAAGGAATTTGTCTTTTCGGGGGAGGGTTCTTTTTTCAAAAGCTGAGGTAATCTCCAGATCAGTTCAAGTGTCCCTGTCATTGGATATTCCCCCCAAAGTTTCTAAGAAATGGAATCAAATGCTTTTTAATTTAAAAATGTAAAAGTTTTATGCAATTCAAAAGGTAGTGCTGGTCTAGAGGTATTGAGTTATAATACTTTTAAACAATGTATTTAAAATAAATGGGATTATTCAATATTTTAAGGAGAAAGATAGCATTATAAACTATTTGTGTAAGCAAATGGGCGATCTTTAATTTCTTCTATAGTAGTATTTATTCCATCTATGAAATACTGGTTAAGCTTGCAAAATTCCACCAAAAGCTCTCATGGCATGGACGCAGTGTTGGGGAGTACCCTAACTACATGTAGCGATGCTACTAACATTTTTCAGTAGCTTGACAGTAGCTCAGCTGCTTTTAAAACAGAGTAGCTTTTCAGATTGCAAGCTACTTTTTCCAGCATAGCACGACCAAACACTACATTATGTTGGTCAGATTATAACTAATAGCCATCTTTGTTGTGAAGAAGCCAAACTTCAACCAGCAAAACTTTGGAGGGACTGGCAGCGTATTTCTGGCTGCTGCTTAGAATCAGGCCACACATTTCTTCTTCTACTTTTGTAATGGCAGATCACAAACTAAAATAGTGCATTACTGCCATCTACTGTCAGTTTATTATGACTCACTTGGATAAGAAGAGGCTGTCTGATGGTTAAGTAGAGTGACTAACCATAGTTTGTTTACTTTTACAAGACGCACAGAGGCGGGTAAATCTGAAAATGATATAAGAATACCAACAATGTTTCAGACACAACAGAATATTTACCTTATTTTTTTATTGGTTGATTCTCAAACAAAGCAAAATGTACATGTACAGAGTCAACCATTATCCCCAATAATTCCCTATCTCTCTCCCAGTCCCCAACCCCCAACAAACATTCCCGTGGTCCAAGCCTGAGTATACATATATAAACATGAAGAGAGAGAGGGGGTCTCTCCACATGGCCCTCATCGAGAGCCTTCCAAGAAAGGTAATGTATTTGTCCCATTTCTCACCATATACATCTAGTCTGCCAAGCTGTTTTTATGACATCTTTTCAAATGCTACCACTCTGCCCAATACGGTGTACCATTCTTGAAATGAGGGAGAGCCAATTGACTTCCATCCTCTAAGAATTATTTGTCTGCCAATCATTACTCTAGTTTAGACCCAGCTTTTTGTATATTTGTCACCTACGTTAATAACCGCCCCAATATACATAGTCTGGGAAAGAATGAAATTTTAGTATCTAAAACCTCACAGATAAAATTCTGGACTCTTAACCAGAATTCTTGAATCTTAGTGCAGAAACACAGAGTATGGGCTGTGTCTCCATCCTCCAACTGACATCGCCAGCAGGTAGGTCTGTCTTTGAAACCAACCCTAAACAATCTAGAGGCAGTCCAATAGAAACAATGGAATATCTTAAACTGAATAAGGCGCACCCTTGCATCCCTAGACAAAGTTTTAAACATTACAAAAATTCTTTACCACTCCCTATCCTCCAATACCAAGTGCAAATCTTTTTCCCATAACCTCTTAAGAGCTGTTAAGGCTCAATCACCAAGACTCTGAATCAACGAGGAATTATACACTTCATGCCCCTTTTCAAAGGCTGTGAGCACCATACAGAGGGTGTCTGCAGCTTTATGGGGTTGTGTACTACACCAAAAGTAAATGGCGCAACTGTAAATACCTGAAATATTTAGACCTAGAAATCCCAAATTGTTATGTTATATTTTCAAATGATCTCAAAGCTCTAATTTCATAAAGGCCACCAAGTGAAGCAACACCCCTCTCTATCCATATTTTCCAGCAAAAAGGGGACTTGTTAATGCACAATTAAGGGTTCAGCCATATGCTTGAGGAAACATTTAGGTAAGTATCAAAAAGTATTTTAGTATGATTCACATTCTTCATGCATATCACCATCTACTGGGCAGGGAGAAGAATTTCTTTGACTTAAATATTGATCTTTTTCTCACCCACACCTATCATATTACTTTCCTGGTAATTTATTATACAAATTAACACAATCTCTACATAAGGGGTCGGTATTATTAAAAAAAATAACAGCATTATTAAAAAATATTATTATTAAAAATGTCTGTTTTATTCTATTACATTAATACTTTTAAATCTACTCAAGTTATTCAGCCAAAAGCAGTGAGCGATTTTTCTAATTTCCTTGTTATTGTTGTATGATTAATAGCCTTTAGGTGCGTACACACTGTGAGCGACTTTGTCGCTGCAGGTCGCCAGTGGCTGGCGGTGAAGTCGCTAGTGGGCGTTCCCACTACTGGTTGCCTAGTAACATTTATAAATGACATTCACGGATGCCTTTCCATTGCTGTTGACAGCGAATCGCTATTCTCGCCGCTAAAAACAAACATTTTGGAGGGAAATTACTAAATATAAATGGAATCAGTACATAAAATTCTTTGTATCAAAGATGAATGAGAAACAAGGCGTGCTATTTGCCATAGCGGCTGTTTATCTGCGGCGAAAATGCAAATGCCGGTCTCTCTGGGTCCACAAAATCCCCGCGATCTCAGATACACCTTTGCACGGCATATTTTTCTTAAAAATGTCCTTGTACGTGGGAAGAGACACATCATAGAGCACTGGGAAATTTCTAATAGCAAGAATTAGCCTTTTATCCGTCTTTCCGTTACTGCAGGATCTGAGAGAGAGAGAAGGATCACGTGAGCTCTCCCGTCTTCTCTCCTATTGGCTGTCGCTTCCGTAAGTTGCTCTTCATTTGAATAAAGTTGAGCTTGTCTCAACTTTGTCGTGTTGCTGGACACGCCCACATCTAGTCGCCAACGGTCGCGCCAATGGTCGCAACAGAAGTCGCTGTGCTCTCATTGAAAATGAATGGGATGGAGTTGTTGTCGCGCGCGATGTCGCTGGCAGTGTGTACGCACCTTTTATATGACATAGCCTACTAGACAGTGCTTTATTCGGTTACATGTACACTTCAAGTCAGACATTTTGATGTAATTACACTTTTTATCCCACTGTTTATGTCCTCTTTAGACCAAACCGACTGCGTTTACATTAATGCCTCATCAAGATGTGTATATGTGGAATTATAAAATGTATTTGACTATTTAGGTGCGTAACTGCATTAGTGCTCTCGGAGCTCACGCGCATATAAAGCCTACAAACATTAGCCACCTGTCAATCAAACAGTGCGCAGCTATAGACCTCAGGAAATAATAAGTCAATCTTTTATATTTTATCTAGATCAACCAACCAGTGGTGTTTCTAGATATAGAACATAGGCTAAGTATAGAAATGACTCAAAATTTATCATCAATATCGAGGACATCTCCTCTTCTTCTTTTTCGAAAAGACCTTTCAGATGCGGCTGTGATATTCAGGTGTTGAAAATATGATTGAGGCATCCTCCACATCCATTTGATTTGATGAAAGTCAGGAGACTCTCCATAGCAAATCATGTTGATAGATACAAATAAAATCAGGACAGGGAAGTAGCGAACACAGACGGTGGGAAAATAGCGCATTAAAAGTACAGTTACAGCACTTAAAATGTACTCAAGTAAAAGTAAACAATTTTTAAACTACTTAAAAAAAGAGTTTGAAGGTAGGCCTTAAAATATAGGTACACCTCCAATAGCCTATCAGAAGCTAATTTAGACTTGACATCATTTTCTGGAATTTTTCATTCTGCTTAAAGACTTAACTTATTGTATGTAAACTTCTGACCCAATGTAATTGTGATATAGTCAATTAAAAGTGAAACAATCTGTCTGTAAACAATTTTTGGACAAATTGCTTGTCATGCACAAAGTTGATGTCCTAAAAGACTTACTAAAACTATAGTTTGTTAATGGGAAATCTGTGGAGCGGTTTAAAAATGAGTTTTAATGACTTCAACCTAATTGTATTTAAACTTCTGATTTCAACTGTATATATTAAAAATTAAATATTAATATCTTATTTAATAAGAATAACAAGTATTTTAAAAGTTCACATTTGACGATGTTTCTGCATCAGCCCCAGACCTCCGACACTCAGTGTATATGTACGCATCTGAAATCACTCACTCATTTAGTTCACTCGGTGCTGAGATATAGTGCACTCACTTCCATTCACTTTATAGGAAATAGTGAATTAGTGAATGATTTCGGACACAGCCACCCTATTCGCCATACGATCACCTCGCACCTGCTCATCTCTCATGTGTGCGCCTCGCTTTGCAGGCACAGAAAAGCTGTTTCTTTGCACTCTAGTTGTCAATCATGCATACAGCAGAGCAAAAGGCATTTACAATTAACTTGGATGTTACATGGATTTATACAGTTAATCTGCTGAAGTAGCTGCAATAGTTTCCAGTATCCCCATGAGGTAAATGTGTAAATACGGCTTATGACATGTGGGACGTGGGACAAAGCACACTGATATATTGCTTCACTGATTTAAAAATGTACACTTAAAAACTGATGTCATAAGAGCCCAGTTACAGATTCTCCCTGAAAATGACCATCATATTACACAGAAAAGCCTGTGTTAGCATTAGAGCCTCAGTTTACCTCAATGTGCTGCCTTAAATTGAAATTGAAGATTTTTATCTTAAAATATCAGCTTGTATTGGTGTTAAATATAGGCATTGATGACGAAACTATTCTTTTATTCACTGTGCGGAGCGAAGCAAGTGTTTCACTTTGAAGAGCTTGCTGCTGCAGTAATGAAGGTCTCGGCTTGAGTGACAGCCTTTGATAGCACGTGCAGTTGTATGAACTTCTGCTGTCGTAAAAAGTCCCATTCAATAAATTACACATTATCTAAAATTAAACCCTGTAATGTAATGACAGGAATGCCGCCAATTGTAACAATCTAAAAGTACATTTTTTTTTATTTGAAATGTACTTGTGTCACGCTTGAGCAGCAAGGCAGACGAGGAGATGCGGATCTAAATGCAGTTACACATTATTAAATAAACAAGCAAGAAAAAACACAAAGGAAAACCCTCAATGGGGAAATAAACATAAAACTAGAAAACACAGGCAGGGAACACACACCAGGCTAACAACATTCAACGAACGACAAGGAGTGAACAAAAAGCAGGGCTTAAATACACCGTGAGTGATGACAGAATGAGACACAGGTGAAAACAATGAACAAAATGGCAGTGATGATGGCAGGCGGATTCTGGGAAGTGTAGTTCTAAACCATGACAAGTGAGACAGTGGAGCTAAACAAGGGACAAAAGTGAAAACTATGGAATGCAGAGGTGACAAAAATGGCAGACAGAGGGCAACAGTGAAACAAGACAAGGAATTCCTAACATAGCCCCCCCTCAAGGATCGGATTCCAGACAATCACAGTGACATAAAACAAAACAAAAAATGTCCATGACTGGGGGGGAGCTTGAGGTGGGCAGAAAGACCAAGGGGACAACGAGGGGCAGACAGACAGTCCAGGGGGCAACGAGGGGCAGACAGACAGTCCAAGGGGGCACAAAGGGCAGGCAGGAAGTCCAAGGGGGCACAAAGGGCAGGCAGGAAGTCCAAGGGGGCACAAGGGCAGGCAGGAAGTCCAAGGGGGCACAGATGGCAGGCAGGAGTCCAAGGGGGCACAGATGGCAGGCAGGAAGTCCAAGGGGGCACAAAGGGCAAGGACAAGTTCAGGTGGTCAGGGAGCTGGCCACCGGGCAAGGACAGGTTTGGGGAACCTGGGAGGAGGGCACTGGACAGGGACTGGGTCAGGGGGCCTGGGCAGAGGCCACAGGACAGGGACCGGGTCAGGAGGCCTGGGAGGAGGCCACAGGACAAGGACTGGGTCAGGAAACCTGGGAGGAAGCCACTGGACAGGGACTGGGTCAGGGGGCCTGGGCAGAGGCCACAGGACAGGGACCGGGTCAGGAGGCCTGGGAGGAGGCCACAGGACAGGGACTGGGTCAGGAGGCCTGGGAGGAGGCCACAGGACAGGGACCGGGTCAGGAGGCCTGGGAGGAGGCCACAGGACAGGGAATGGGTCAGGGGGCCTGGGAGGAAGCCACAGGACAGGGACTGGGTCAGGTGGCCTGGGAGGAGGCCACAGGACGGGAACAGGGTCAGAAGGCCTGGGAGGAGGCCACAGGACAGGGACCGGGTCAGGAGACCTGGGAGGAGGCCAGAGGACTGGAACAGGGTCAGGTGGCCTGGGAGGCGGCCACAGGACAGGGACTGGGTCAGGAGGCCTGGGAGGAGGCCACAGGACGGGAACAGGGTCAGAAGGTCTGGGAGGAGGCCACAGGTCAGGGACAGGGTCAGGACCCCTGGGAGGAGGCCCTAAAGGCGGTGACCTGGAAGGCTCTGGCGGCGGAGCCGTAGGAGGCTCGGGAGGCTCTGAGGTCGGAGCCGTAGGAAGCTCTGGAGGTGGAGCCGAGGGAGGCTCAGCTGAGGGAGGCTCTAGAGGCGGAGCTGAGGGAGGCTCTGGAGGCTCAGAGGCCTCAGGGGGCGGAGCCGAGGGAGGAGGAACCATGGAGGGCTCGGGAGGCTCAGCTGAGGGAGGCTCTGGAGGCGGAGCCGCAGGAGGCGGAGCCGCAGGAGGCTCGGGAGGCTCGGGAGGCGGAGCCGTAGGAGGCTCGGGAGGCTCAGCTGAGGGAGGCTCTGGAGGCGGAGCCGAGGGAGGAGGAACCATGGAAATCTCGGGAGGCTCAGGGGGCAGAGCCGTGGGAGGCTCAGGAGGCAGAGCAGAGGGAGGCTCGAGAGGCGGAGCCCTGGGAGGCTCGAGAGACTTGAGAGATGGAGCCCTGGGAGGCGGAGCCCTAGGAGGCTTGGGAGGAGGATCCCTGGGTGGCTCGGGAGACTTGAGAGGCGGAGCCCTGGGAGGCTCAAGAGGAGCCCTGGAAGACTCGAGAGGCGGAGCCTTGGGAGGCTTGAGAGGCGGAGCCCTGGGAGGCTTGAGAGGCAAAGCTCTGGAAAGCTCGGGAGGCGGAGCTCTGGAAAGCTCGGGAGGCGGAGCTCTGGAAAGCTCGGGAGGCTTGGGAGGCGGAGCTCTGGAAGGCTCGGGAGGCTTGGGAGGCGGAGTCCTGGGAGGCTCGAGAGTCTTTAGAGGCGGAGCTCTAGGAGGCTTGAGAGGTGAAGCTCTGGAAAGCTCAGGAGGCTCAGAAGCAGCTCTGGGAAGCTCGAGGCGGGCTGGAAGCTCGAGGCGGAGCTGGGAAGCTCGGGAGGCTCGAGGGGTGCAGGCTCTAGGACCGGGCATGACAATTGGCGCTGGCTTTTGGTCAGTCCTGGCTATTGGCGTTGGCCGGGAACAGTCGAGGCTACAGGCTGGCTCAGCGACGGTCGAGGCTGGCTGGCTCAGGGACGGTCGAGGCTACAGGCGCTGGCTCAGGGACGGTCGAGGCTACAGGCGCTGGCTCACTGACCTCTGAGGCGACAGGCACTGGCTCACTGACCTCTGAGGTGACAGGCACTGGCTGGGTGACCGTGGTATGCGCTGGCTTGGGTTCGCTGACCGTGGCTGACGAGGGCTCTGGCTCTGGCTCGCTGACCGTAGCTGATGAGGGCTCTGGCTCGCAGACCGGGGCAGTCGAGGGCTCTGGCCCGCTGACCGTAGCTGACGAGGGCTCTGGCTCGCAGACCGGGGCAGGCGAGGGCTCTGGCTCGCTGGCCGTGGCAGGCGTGGGCTCTGGCTCGCTGGCCGTGGCAGGCGTGGGCTCTGGCTCGCTGGCCGTGGCAGGCGTGGGCTCTGGCTCGCTGGCCGTGGCAGGCACGGAAAGCCCAGTGGCGGAAACCGGGATCGAGAGAGGTGGTTCCCCGGCAGCGAGTACTCCCAAGACTAGATCCACATATTCCCTCCACGTGAGGTCTCCGGAGTTCGGCAATCCCCTCAGCTGGTACGTTGGTAGCCCGAGCTGGTAGATGGTTTTCAGGGATGTGTCGTCGAAGCCAGTGTGGATGGCAACAGCGGAAAAGAAGTGGGAGTACTCGCGGATGGTCAACTCCGCCTGGGTCAGTTCCATCAGGTAAGCTGCTAGATCCATATGGGTCGTTCGTTCTGTCACGATTGAGCAGCAAGGCAGACGAGGAGATGCGGATCTAAATGCAGTTACACATTATTAAATAAACAAGCAAGAAAAAACACAAAGGAAAACCCTCAATGGGGAAATAAACATAAAACTAGAAAACACAGGCAGGGAACACACACCAGGCTAACAACATTCAACGAACGACAAGGAGTGAACAAAAAGCAGGGCTTAAATACACCGTGAGTGATGACAGAATGAGACACAGGTGAAAACAATGAACAAAATGGCAGTGATGATGGCAGGCGGATTCTGGGAAGTGTAGTTCTAAACAATGACAAGTGAGACAGTGGAGCTAAACAAGGGACAAAAGTGAAAACTATGGAATGCAAAGGTGACAAAAATGGCAGACAGAGGGCAACAGTGAAACAAGACAAGGAATTCCTAACAACTTGAGTGAGAGTAAAAAGTACCCACTTTTAATCCTACTCTAAAAGGAAGTTTTTCCAAAATGTTAATTAAGTAAATATAACAGTCAAAGAAGCATGTTACTACCCACCTCTGGCTAAATATATGGTGGGACTGGCAGTGTCATCCTTCATGTGGTGGAGCCATTGGAGCAAGGCATGGTCCGAACAGAGGGTGAATGCTCGTCCCTTCAAATAGTAGCAGAGAATGAGGAACACCCACTTGATGGCCAAGCACTCCTTCTCTATGGTTCTGTACTTCATCTCTCTCATAGTGCTTCTGACTAATGTACAGCACTGGGCGCTCCTCCCCCTCTACCACTTGGGACAGTACCGTGTCCGTCTGCAAAACAAAAGGGAGAGAGAAAAGTCAAGGGAATGCAGAAGGAGCCTGCCACAAAGTGCAGCTTTTACTTGCATGCATGCTTGTTGGCACGGCTCTGTCTACTGGACCAGTCTGGAGCTCCCTTTTTAGATGAGTCAGTGGGCTGGTGATGTCCAAATTATTAAATTTCTTTCAATTTGGGGCCACTCCTTACAAAGACCCTGTACCTCTGTACCTCCACCCGCACGTCTTCGGGTTTGCTGTGAGCCCCGCTCATCGCAGCAGCCTCAGAACGGCCCCCAGATGCTGCATGTGCCGCTGCAAATCATTACTATAAATAATGATATCATCCAAATAGGCCGTGGTATACACAACGTGTGGTCTCCATAAGACACTGAAACGTAGCTGGGGCCCCAAACAAAACAATTTGAAGGGTCACAAATTGGTGTAAACCAAACAGTGTGTAGAAGGCTGTTTTTTCATGGGACATCGGCGTTAAGCGGATCTGCCAATATCTCTTTGTTAAATTCAATGTCGAATAAAAGCAAGCCGTGCCCAACAGATCAAGCAGTTCATCAACATGAGGCATTGGATAAGCATCAAATTTCGATGCTGCTTTCCTATAATCCACACAGAACCTGACCGAGCCATGGCTCTTAGGTACCAGAACCACCAGGCTGGCCCAATTACTGTGGGATTCTTCTATTACCCCCATATCGAGCATTGTCTTTAATTCTTCCTGTACTACCTGTTTCTTGTATTCGAGTAAGCGGAAGGGACACCTACATACCACTAACACTGGGGTTGTCTCGATGTGGTGTTTTAGATTAGTGCAGCCGGGGAGAGGCGAGAAAACATCAGAGAAATTCTTTTCCAATCTGGCAACCTCCATATGTTGTGATGGCAAGAGGTGGTCTCCACAAAGGACTGGGTTGAACTGATTGGCTTTTAGATTCACCTCCGTTCTGAGCTCCTCCCTCTCCGGATCTATCATCGCCAAGGATACAGGGACTGCCACCCTCCATGTTTTGAGGTGGTAAATCTGACATGCCCCGCCCCTATCCGTACACACTACCTCATAGTCTTCTTCCCTAACTCACCATGTGACCTCAAATGGCCCTTGCCAATTCACAAGTAATTTCAAGGCAGATGTGGTCAGCAATACAAGTATTTATCTCCCATAGCCGAGCTCCCCTGTTATACAGCCGGGACTGACATTCTGGCACCTGTAGCAAATTCTCCTGTGATAGTTGCCCCCGTGTGTGATGTTTTTCTCTCAGGTCAAGAACGTATTGTATTAAATTTTTGCTCTGTGATGGTCCCTCCTCCCAATTGTCCTTCTTGATGTATAACACGCCATGGGGCTTATGCCCAGATAACAATTAAAATGGAGAAAAGCCTGTGGAGACTTGCGGGAACACTAGCACTGTAAATAGCAGAGGTTTGAGCCACTTATCCCAGTTCCGAGAATCTTCATGCATGAACTTCAAATCATATTCTTTAAGATCTTATTAAATTGTTCGACCAAGCCGAATGTTTGTGGATGGTACAGGCTTGGATGGTACAACATTTTTTAAATACCCTTTTCTCCCAATGTTGGAATGCCCAATTGCCACTAATTTAGTAGGTCCTCGTGGTGGCACGGTTACTCACCTCAATCCGGGATGTGGAGGACAGGTCTAGAGATTAGAAATAATACATAAAACCAATAATGTAAAAATCGTGACTTTGCAAAACTACAAAAATACACTATTAAAGAGGCCCTATTATGCGTTTTTGGATTTTACCTTTCCTTTAGTGTGCAACATAGCTCTTTGTGCATGTAAAAGGTCTGCAAAGTTACAAAAATGGGCTGATTGTAGTCGAGGAATTTCTTTAGTAAAGTATCTATATCACTATGTACCACATTTGCATAATGTCCACCTAAAGGCTACTTTAGCCTGCCCTCAAACAAACGTAGTTATAGGCGATGCCAGAATGAGATGTGTTGTCACCATGTCGAGAAGATGCCGTTTTCTTCACTGTGAAAGCAAAACCTCTTTGTTTGGACTTCCAAAGTCAGATGAATTGAAGTATCAGTGGTTAAATTGTTTTTTATACCACTATTCCTCAGCAGTACAACCACAACCAATGCCGGATTTTCAAGACGGTTACTCCTGAAAGATGGAGCAGTTCCCACATTGTTGGGACAATCTGAAATCTCACGAAGCCTCGGGAGCTGAAACTCTGTTATGGTAATGGTCATTACATTTCCGACACATGCTCTATGCGTTTGACCGATCAAAACAGATTAGGCCAGCTGATCAATCAGAGCAGACTGGGCTTTTCGGAAAGGGGGGCTTTAAAAAGACAGGAGGTAAATCAGAGCATTTCGGCCAGAGTATGAAGAGCGGGGAAAAGAAATGTACGGTATGAGAAAAATAAAGTGTTTTTTCAATATTAAAGCATGTAAACCTATTCTAGTAGACCTCCAAGATAAAATTATGAACCTGTAAATTAGCATATTATGGGCTCTTTAAGAATAAGCAACACATGTGGTTCATCAGTTACTGCTAAACATATATCTACAGTATATACTGTATGTAACCTAAAAAATATAAAGAACAACATTTTGAGCCACTGACCTCTGGTTACATTTTCAGAAGGGTTGTAGTACATCTTACCCCCCAGTATCGTCAGGCAGAAGTACACTTCTCACCTTCATCTCACCTACAGTCATTAGTGTTTGCATGAATGAAAGCTGTGCAGTCGTGAGTCTGAATGAGTACAGATTAGAGAGAGAGAGAGATGGATAGAGAGAGAGATGCAGAACAGAGACAGAGAGAATTGCTGTGTTTAACCTCAGTTCACATAGGAAAGACTGATTAGACCTCTTGGTCTGCCTTAATATATGATTCCATCAAAAAAGATCAAGTCTGGAGACACACACACACAGACGCATTTGCACCCCCTGGATATTACTCACGCAATTATAAACCTACATTCAATTACATATGTCTGTATCCTAACTGAGTTTACAGTAGCTTTTTAGAAGAAAAGTTAGATTCCTAAAGGTAGATGCGTAATAAAGTGTGTTGCACGTTGTTTTATATGTGTAGATTATTTAAAGGGGTGGTTGAGGGATTTAGCAGGTTAGAAAAGGATCCAAACACCAGATGGACCTGTCTACTGTCTGTAACCCAAATTATACTGTACTAATCCATAGTCACATGCGCTCTTGACATTATCCAATGGAATGTTAAACTGAAACATTGGAAATGTAAAGAGTGCAACAGGATATTGAGCAGTGTCACATAGACTTCATGCAGAGCATGCTCTGTTATCGCTTTAATTTATGTATTTTCTGAGCACAGGATTGGTTTCAGATTGAAAGACTTTAGTCATGTTTAGAATGCAGTGGGAGTTCAAGCTAGAGAGCTATAATTTCATAATGGTAAAATTGCAAGTACTAAATCAGGTCATCTTGTGATATGTGCTGCCCATTGAAGGGCTCCTCAGTAAGAGGAGTTGATGGGTAGGGCCAGGGATCATCTTTTGCATAAATGAGCTAATTAGAAATCCCCTAATTATACAATGTAAATCCCCCTCTCAAAGAGAGAGAGATTATTCTTGCAGTTACAGGCAATACAGAGCTGATCTCTAGTGCCGGGTTTAGTGCTAAATGTTTAAAGGCATTTCTGAAGATGCAGCCAGATTAATATCTATTTACCTCTTGTAATTAAACATAGATTAATCTTCAAATATTTTGTTTAACAGTATGATATTTCGTGTAATTTATTTGTAAATAGTGCCTCACAATGCACAATGCACATTATGTTTCAACCTGCATATTTTAAAAAAAAAATCTGACCACTTTAAATTTAATTACTGAAATTAAAAATCATGTTGAAATAAATTATGTTTTTACAGTGCACTTTAGAGTTGCATCAGAATCACTTTACGTTTTTAGGATCAATTATCATGTATTTATGTTTAATTAAAGAGACTCTCTGGAGTCAGTAGAAATAACCTTTGAGATGCTCATACTATATAATTATAATAATTAAAACAATAAAGTGATTGTTAAATTATCTGTTCCCTTTTATTTGTAATATTTCATTGCTGTAAGAATTTCAAGTTAAACTGTTCCTGTAAATTGATCATTCAAAGGGCTAATTCATTTTAGGGGTAGATAATTTTATTAAGGTAGCAAATTAATTGCGACAACTTAAATGGAGAGATCAAACTATTCACAGTAAAATGAATTATAACCATGCTACAAAAAATTAGCTCTACAGTATAAATAAGTGTAATACATTTTAAAAAATTGTGAAGCTTATGAAGTTTAGAACAGCGAAGAACAGTGGTTCTTAACTGGATTTGCTTAAGGACCCATATTTCACTTAGACATTATTTTGCGATCCAACAAAAAATTAAACAAAAATGTAATTAAAAGTCAAACCAAATTTTTGAATATATTAAAAACAGAAGAAGGGTAATTATTTGCATTTAGAATTATATTTTCTCTGTTGTCAGCGACCCTAGACAGACCTGCAACCAATTTTTGGGTTGCAACAAATTCATACAAATATTGTTACAAACAAAGGTGACATTGGTGTCATATGCAGATATAATATATATATATATATATATATATATATATATATATATATATATATATATATATATATATATATATATATATATTAACTATAAAAATTATACTATAATTACAAACTTTTTATTGTTAATCTCTCGCTGTTATATGGTGAGAATAGACTCATCAGTGCCATTTGTAAGCACACAGGAAAACATTTTCTTTATTTAGTGATTTCAAATGTTGAACTGAAATGGGAAAAACCAGACTCACTGTGGGGGCCAGTTCCCCTCTGGCTAACATCATGAATATAATGTATATATTACTTATGTATAGTGCAAGTCATGGTTTAAAATGATTAAACTAAGTAAGTGTTAAGGGTCAGTGTTTTCCTTGTAAGCACACAGGAAAACATTTTCTTTATTTAGTGATTTCAAATGTTGAACTGAAATGGGAAAAACCAGACTCACTGTGGGGGCCAGTTCCCCTCTGGCTAACATCATGAATATAATGTATATATTACTTATGTATAGTGCAAGTCATGGTTTAAAATGATTAAACTAAGTAAGTGTTAAGGGTCAGTGTTTAAACAAAGATTTTGTATGATTAATGACTAATGTCTTTGAAGTCCATTCTGGATTGACTGCAGAAGTTCACATAGATGCAATTGTCCTTTGTTAACTGGCTGATGAAGGTTTTTGCTGGCAATTAATTGGTCATCTACGTATTCCATTTCAAGAGTGTAGTCTATCATTAGACCGAGGTGATGCAGGCAGAGATCAGTGAGGTGAATTGCAGTTCAACCTGGCCGGTTATTTCAGTGAGGTCTATCCTAAATCCAAGGTTCAGGCAATGGCATATGAAGTATCCCATGTCTTATGGTTGGAGTTGGCATCAGTTCATCCTCTGAAGTCCATCGTAATAGACTGAAGTGATGTTTGGCTGGCACCAGCTGGTATTAGTAATCATCTAACAGCGACACTAGCAGTGGAGTCCAACATGAAGCAGAAATGGAGCTGAATCCATCCTGTTCTGGTAACCTCGTGATAGGAGTCCCGAGGTTGAGACAGGGAAACAAATAAAATAATATTAGCATAGATGCCATTCAATTTATTGCTGAGTTTCTGGTTTCTGGCTCCTGCCGACCTAATTAAAGCAGCCTAATTGTGAGTTGAAGGATTAATTAGGTGTATGCCTGGCTAAATAGATGAGTCTTTAGTCTAGACTTAAACTGTGTCTGCATCTCGAATAGTGTTAGAGAGACTATTCCATAGTTTAGGAGTCAAATATGAAAGATTTTGATATTCTAGGAACTATTAACAGGCCAGAATTTTGCGTCCGTAATGAACGTGATGTAGCATGAATTGCATGGTAGGTCACTTAAGAACTGCGGAGCTAGACCATTCAAAGCTTTGTACGTAGTTAACAGAATTTTAGAATTAATACAAAATGTAATAGGTAGCCAATGTAATGATGATAAAATGGGGCTAATATGAGCATATTTCTTGGTTCTCGTCAGCACTCTGGCTGTTGCATTTTGAATAAACCAATAATAAAGTTTATTTAATGATCTTGCTGGACATCCTCCCAGTAATGCATTACAATAATCTAGTCTTGAGGTCATGAATGCATTATTTAGATTTTCGGCATCAGCAACAGAGAGCATGTGTCGTATTTTAGCATTATTTCTTAGATGGAAGAATGCTGTTCTACAAATATTGGTAATTAGATTTTCATAGGACAGATTGGTATCAAATATATCATGTTCTTCGCTGTTGAAGATGATGTAACAGTACATCCATCGTGAGTCAAATTATATTTTAGGGGCCTATTTTTAGAGGTTTTTGGTCCCTCTGTTTTGTCAGAATTGAGTAGAAGGAAATTTCTGGCCATCCAATATTTTATTTCATTGATAAATTCTGCTAATTTGGAGAATTGTGAAATCTCATCATGTTTTGAAGAAATATAAATTTGGGTATCGTCGGCAATACATGAGCAAGTCATTTGTAACTCTGATAATTGTAGTCTCTGTACTTTGTTGAGGCCTAAATCCTGACTGAAATTGTTCATATATACTCTTTCTCTGTAGAAATGAACATATTTGGGAGGTCTCTACCTTTTCTAGTATTTTAGACATTAATGGGAGATTTAAAATCAGTCTATAATTAGCCAATTCTCCAGGATCAAGTTGTGGCTTCTTAATAAGCGGTTTGATAACTACCATTTTAAAGTTTCTTGGGACATGTCATAAGGATAGCAAGGAGTTAATAATATTAAGAAGAGGTTCTGAGATTACAGAGAATACCTCTTTTAAGAGCTTGGTTGGTATTGGATCTAATAAACATGATGTGGCTTTTGATGTTTCAATAATTTTGTTAGCTTTTCATTTCAAATTTTGAGACACTGTTTTCTGAAGTGCTATGTCAGATGATTGCATAATTTCTATTTTATTTCTGATTATTTTAATCTTTTCATGAAGTTATTACTCTTGTGCTGTGACGTAATATCTGGTTCTGTTAAGGCTTTATTCCTATCCAATTTAGCCACAATACTAAATAAACACCTAGGATTGTTGTGGTTGTTTTCTATGAGTTTACTAAAATATGCTGACATGGCAGCTTTTAGTGCCTGACTGTGCCTAATGGATTACTAGGCACTGAGAATTAGACAGAGGATGACAGAGAGATAGTCAGACATGCTTTGGGGGTCCAGAATGTCAAACAAGACACCTCTGTCTATCCTGGTGCCTTGTTAGAGCAAAAGGTCATAGCCTTGTTGTCTATTTCTCTTTGAACTTTAAAATATGGTCCACATTAAATCTGATAGCTTGAGATTGAAATAAAAGTTACCTTGGCAGGTAAATGCAGTGCAGTATGAGTTTGCATGTCTCTCGGTTTGAGGATACTGAATAAGTGTACACTATATCACTGTTTTTTAACTGGTTTTGCTTCAGGACTCAGTAGTGAAAAAATACAGTAGCACAATGTATTTACTTCTGTATTCTATAATAACAAGCCAAAATATCCTTAACAGCAAACATTGAAATGTATCAATATTCAATAACTAATATTAAATTATCAATTACTAAATAATATGTCTTACAATATGCAAAAGTATAAACATGAAACGAGCCAAACAGCCTAACATGTGGTACAAACACTGGACCAAAATTTTTATTTGTATTAGCAAAGTTACCATGTGACACAATAATTTGTGACAAAACACCATCGAGTTTGATAGGATGCACAGCCTTTGAAGTCAACAACAAAATATATGAGAAGCATTTTCTCATTTTTAAAAGTTAATTTATTTTGCTACCTTAACAATGCATGAATATATGGATAGATGCATTTTTTTTATTTGCGTTTAGCATTGTTTTTTTCCCCCACCTGCTGTCAGTGATGAGAACAGACCTGCGACCCAACCTACCAGTTGAAAAAAAACTTGCTGGATAACAAACTACAGTATTCATGAAAATTCACTGTGTCGGTTTATGCTTGCTTCCTGCTTGCTCTTAGAACTGTGTGTATATAGGTCATGGGAATCTCCCTTTTGTCCTCTTAAGACAGGCAGTAGGTGTGGAAGTTTATAAATGAACACTTAATCCGGTGAATCAGCCTGTAATTGCGCGTATCTCTTTGTGAAACACACTGATCTGGGAGAGAGAGAATGAAAGAAAGATGGAGTAGAGAGAGTTGTGATGGGGAAACCCATGTTAGATAAATCAATAAAGTGAAAGAAAGGTTATTTGGTTTGGGAGGACCCTGGAGCAGTGCCATTAGACCATCTTCAAAGCACACTGCTAATAAGAGTTTTAGGAACAGATAACACAGGCGACACACACAGGCAGCTCTATTTCTGTAATCTAACACCCTCAATCTCAACCTCAAACACACACACACACACACGCACGCACGCGTTAGTGCGGCTATCCTTATGAGGACTCTCCATTGACATAATGATTTTTATACTGTATGAACTATAGATTATATCCCGTACCCCTGAACCTAACCCTCACAAAAATCTTTCTGCATTTATATATACAGTGGGTACGGAAAGTATTCAGACCCCCTTAAATTTTTCACTCTTTGTTATATTGCAGCCATTTGCTAAAATCATTTAAGTTCATTTTTTTTCCTCATTATTGTACACACAGCACCCCATATTGACAGAAAAACACAGAATTTTTTAAATTTTTGCACATTTATTAAAAAAGAAAAACTGATATCACATGGTCCTAAGTATTCAGACCCTTTGTTCAGTATTTAGTAGAAGCACCCTTTTGATCTAATACAGCCATGAGTCTTTTTGGGAAAGATGCAACAAGTTTTTCACATCTGGATTTGAGTATCCTCTGCCATTCCTCCTTGTAGATCCTCTCCAGTTCTGTCAGGTTGGATGGTAAACGTTGGTGGACAGCCATTTTCAGGTCTCTCCAGAGATGCTCAATTGGGTTTAAGTCAGGGCTCTGGCTGGGCCATTCAAGAACAGTCACGGAGTTGTTGTGAAGCCACTCCTTCGTTATTTTAGCGGTGTGCTTAGGGTCATTGTCTTGTTGGAAGGTGAACCTTCGGCCCAGTCTGAGGTCCAGAGCACTCTGGAGAAGGTTTTCGTCCAGGATATCCCTGTACTTGGCTGCATTCATCTTTCCCTCGATTGCAACCAGTCCTCCTGTCCCTGCAGCTGAAAAACACCCCCACAGCATGATGCTGCCTCCACCATGCTTCACTGTTGAGACTGTATTGGACAGGTGATGAGCAGTGCCTGGTTTTCTCCACACATACCGCTTAGAATTAAGGTCAAAAAGGTCTATCTTGGTCTCATCAGACCAGAGAATCTTATTTATCACCATCTTGGAGTCCTTCAGGTGTTTTTTAGCAAACTCCATGCGGGCTTTCATGTGTCTTGCACTGAGGAGAGGCTTCCGTCGGGCCACTCTGCCATAAAGCCCCGACTGGTGGATGGCTGCAGTGATGGTTGACTTACTACAACTTTCTCCCATCTCCCGACTGCATCTCTGGAGCTCAGCCACAGTGATCTTTGGGTTCTTCTTTACCTCTCTCACCAAGGCTCTTCTCCCCCGATAGCTCAGTTTGGCTGGACGGCCAGCTCTAGGAAGGGTTCTGGTCATCCCAAACATCTTCCATTTAAGGATTATGGAGGCCACTGTGCTGTTATGAACCTTAAAGGCAGCAGAAATTTTTTTGTAACCTTGGCCAGATCTGTGCCTTGCCACAATTCTGTCTCTGAGGTCTTCAGGCAGTTCCTTTGACCTCATGATTCTCATTTGCTCTGACATGCACTGTGAGCTGTAAGGTGTTATATAGACAGGTGTGTGGCTTTCCTAATCAAGTCCAATCAGTATAATCAAACACAGCTGGACTCAATTGAAGGTGTAGAACCATTTCAAGGATGATCAGAAGAAATGGACAGCACCTAGTTAACTATATGAGTGTCACAGCAAAGGGTCTGAATACTTAGGACCATGTGATATTTCAGTTTTTCTTTTTTAATAAATGTGCAAAAATGTCAACAATTCTGTGTTTTTCTGTCAATATGGGGTGCTGTGTGTACAATAATGAGGAAAAAAAATGAACTTAAATGATTTTAGCAAATGTCTGCAATATAACAAAGAGTGAAAAATTTAAGGGGTCCGAATACTTTCCGTTACCTACTGTGTATATATATATATATATATATATATATATATATATATATATATATATATATATATATATATATATATATATATATATATATATATATATACACAGTTATATATATATATATATATATATATATATATATATATAAAAAATATAAAAACAAAAAACATAATTTAGTATGTTTCCTTTTTTAAAGCGATTTGAATTATGGACTAGAAATGTCCTCATAAACCACATTTATAGCATAATACCTTTGTAATTACCAGTTTGTAACCTAGAAAAATGTCCTTGTAAACCACCCAACGCACGCACGCATGCACGCACACACATTAATGTATCTGTGTTTGGAGGTCACAGAGCCCAACATCTATTGCCAAATACTTCAGAAATTCCTCAATTCTTTTGTAGCTATTTGCTTCTTATTACCAAGATCACTCAGAATCTGTTTTTGTTTTTGCATTTTCTGCACTGATTTTGGGGGGAAATCTACAGAAATGTTATCATATGATAATGCTTTCAACTACCAGAAAGTTAACATAAAATAAATATATTGACCTGTTTCAGTGACATTACTTTTTCCTCACAGCTAGCATATTTGTGACCATCAGCAGGAGGAAGCAATTGCGGTAAAAGGAAAAACACCTGTTAAACTATATCAAGAAAAACATAAAACAATGGCTTTTGATCTATGCTAAGTCCAAGGAAACAAGTCTGAAGACTTTCACAGACCTTTAAATATATTTTAAGAGTCTGATGTGTGACTGGCGACCCCAGTAATCACCATAAACATCTGTCATTCAGAATTTATGTGAGGGACACCTGTTCCAATTCGGCAGAAATTCGAGGTGCAGATTTCTGAGAGTATCTACTTGCAACCAAAATAATCATACACGGTCATTTTTCCTTTTGGCACTTGGTGTAAATTGAGGGGTGTGTTTATTCATGTGTGTGTATTATGAAGTAAACACAAGAGGTAGAGGAGAGAGGGCTTGAGGTTTATCTTGTCTTTGTTTCAAGATGTGTCTGACTCTGACATTGAAGGTCAAAGGTCACTCAACCCCTCCTGCTTTCTGTCACATTGATTCCTTGAGCACATACACACATACATGCCTGTCCCAACACACTTTTGAAGCTGTCACTTTCTCACACAGTAGGACACACATTCTTACTCTTTCACTTCTTTTCTATCACACGCACGCACACACGCACGCACGCACACACGCACACACACACACAGAAACATTCACATGCACAAAAAACTCAAATGAGGACATCTGCAAAGAAGCATTTGATTGGACTGTAATGTTAAAATTGCAGGTGATTGCAACTATCAAGATTGTTACAGAAATGTACATTTGTGCTCTTTTGTCTTACACAGTTTGCAATGCATTCAACATATACATTTTATCAATATGTGTGTTCCCTGGGAATCGAACACATGACCTTGGTACTTAACCATGCTCACTCAACCAGTTGAGCAGGAACATATAAACAAAATGTTTAATATTAAGTGTTAGAATGGAAAATTTAAGAGTTGCAATAAAAAGAAAGAAACAAAAAATATATTTTAAGATGTTATGAAGCAAGTTAATTTCTTCTCATTTAGCAGAAACAATGTGCTATAGACTTGTCACATATAATACATGAATTATTAGTTCACCAGAATGCCCAGTAGCAGAGACCCAGTTAAAACTGGGACACACACACCACACACACACACACACACACACACACACACACACACACACACACACACACACACACACACACATCCAACATGTAATCTCTATGGGAAAGCACACATGTATCGAAAATGGTCAGCGGTTGCTAAATTTAGGGCTGTGTGGTAAATAGGTTTCTCTTTCGCTCTCTATTTCTCCTTCTGTTCTATATCACGGATAGATGGGTAATTCGGTGGACATGGTTTCCTTGGTAAAAAAGGTGAATGAACGTCAGGGCATGTGGACTCGTCAGAGTGGTTCAGTGAGATAAAATACCATGGGTGTGAATATGATAACTCAAAGTGCTTCAGGACTGAGTCAGGTGATTCCACACTTAATTAGTATAATGTAGCCAATACTAATTTGGAAGCAATTCTAATCTCTGCAAATTGCAATTGTAATATCTATGATATAACTCTAAGTAGTTTGCTGTACTTGCGGACATATATTTTCCCAAATAGATGCATTAGAGAATGAAAATGGGAGAAATGGGAAAACAGATGCCTAGCTCTCACTTATTCACACGTTATGATTACATAATGAGGAGTAGTTTAGCTTGTTGCTGTACTGAAATTTGTTTGCATTTATACGAGCAATCAGACAGTGTTTTAATTCTTTTGAATACTGCAAAGTTAGTCTTCTAATCTAATTGGACAAGTGGCGTTGTAAGAGTTCTGATAATTGTGACTTTAAGCAGCAGCGGCTTTCTGTGTTCTTTTGTATATACACAACTTAATCACTACTTCCTGACGTTGTAACTATAACCGACGTCTACTATGGGAAAATTTCTACTTTGCCATATTTTATATTATGTGACAGATTAGGAAAGTACTGTAAATGTTATGTTCTGTAAGAGATGATGTGAAGTGAGCAAAGAAGCCTAAACTTCCTCCAAAAAACACTGCTCTTATATTTATTGCACAAATAGAATACATTTTGAAATAAATATCAATAATATTAATAATAAATAGGTTTCTAGACTTGTTGATATTGTAAAAAATTAAAAGCTGCTCTTCTCACAGTTATCATTTAACGTTTAACCGTTTTGCTTTGATATTTGTTCTTGAATAAATGATTGAATGTGCTGTTCCTCTCTCCTATGAATTTAAAAAATACATGTAATTTCTTGGCACGACAACTGATCAATTTACTTATGTTCGCCGTGCTTGTCCCATCCGCAGCTGTTGCTTAAAGTCCCTAATAACTATAACGGCTCTGAAGTGCTTCACTGTTTGTATCACTCTTTTTGTCTGTGTTTGCTGTGCATCGCTTGATGACACACAAGAGTTGGTCCTGCTTTGGATTTTTTTGGAACTATGTTCGTTAGTGGAGTGAAAATGGACAACATAACTGGTTATATTGTGTCTAAAATGTAAGTTACTTAATAGTAACTTCTTGTTCATAGAACTATAAAAGCAATTTCACACTCACAATTGCACTGTTGTACTGTATATTTGTACCTGCGGCCTTTTGTCTATGCCTGAATCACAGCTGTGCCGATATTCAGTACAACCGCAATCTTGCTCATGTGATATTGATTATTTTGTGTGTTGCAAAGGACATTTGCATCTATAAGACACTCTTGGACTCCTTCTGGGCTGAAGTTGCTCTGTTGATTAACAAGGAAAAAAAATGTTAATGCAAGTAATTGGGATCTGTACAATGTGTATGTTTGTAAACATTTCTTGAGTAAAGAGATCCCCAGGCTGGAGAGCAAAAAAGGAGGTTATAAACCATTCAGAAACAATCATAAGAAACAAATTGGAGGCGGATGAACAGCATGAGGTATTCCTAAATGGAATGAAGAGAGACTGGGAGAGACCATAGCTAAACACATTGACTATATATCTAAATGAAATGTTCCTAATAACAGTAACACTATCAGAAATAATTGAAGTGTTTTTCACAATGTTTGACATAGTGTAGTTAGAAGATTCCTCTGGGATGTGACGATCAAAGCTTACTGCATAAAAAAAGGCAGTTCTCTTAAACTGTGTCATTAATGGGAATGACTTTGCTCTGGGGGAAATTCAGAAGAAGCTTGATGCTGATATATTTTGGTGCAGCACTTATATGAGCAGTAAGCACATATGCAATGATGATGGAGAACTAACAGATTCCTGAGTCACCAAAAGGTTTCTTTAAAGCTCGAACTTTCATACACCAACACAAGTAAATAATTTTCTCACACGTCAGACAGAAAAACAAATGTTCCTTTTGAAATTAAGCCACTTATTCAACTCTGATCAAATAAAATGCCTTTGACCTTTATCGATGTCTCATAAAATCGCAGAAATATGGAACATATTGAATTCACTTTCTTTAATAGCACTCTGTCTAGTATCCTTATATAAAAGAGTTAACTTGGGAAGAGCATTTATTCTTGATTGCACTCCTCCTGTGTGTGTGGTTTTTTTAAATTTTTATTATGTATAATCCTTTATCGAAACTTGGTACTTTTCCCACCTCCACCCATAGCATTCTGGGATGATTCAGTATTAGGCCTGACAGTCGAGCCCATGTGCAGACAGACAGGAGATGATTTTGCAGGAATGAGGATGTTTAAGATCTCCTGTCATTTGTGAGGAAAGGCTGATGCCAAGAGAAGTGTATTGTTGAGCTTTTTCTTTAATAAAAGACTTCACAGGGATTTTGGCAGAATTCCATGTGAAATATAGTTGTGTAGTAAAAACATTCCCTTTTGAAGTATAACTTATTTTTATTTTTTTTGGTCAGGACATACTTTTAAGTTACTTTACCATGACTTGCTACTTGCTTGTCTATGGCAGTTACTATGAGGGGTAGGCACAGGATGGCATCAATATTGTTGGTCCATTTTTGTAAGAAAGAGACTGTAAATTTGAAATGTGACAAAATCTGCTAAAGGTTAATTTTGTCAACTTTTAGGAGTAGGCTACACTAACATATAGATCGTTTCAAAGCTAAGTGAAAGCCTCAAAACTCCAACTTTGATTTAATGTAGTTTTTATTGCATTGCATGCATTGCTACTGTCTCATAATAAACATTTTTGAATGTCCATATTTGTGAAAAGTGACAGTACTGTCAGTAGAGTCTACTGTCAGTGGATAATTTATTTGTACATTTAGTACATGTAAATTAGATGTAAAGATTTGAGGTGTTTGATAAAAGGGTCCTTCCTTGTACAGTGTGTATACACTTTGATTATTCTGTAATCAGCTAATAAGTCAAGGGCTTAAATAACTTTTTTTTTTAACCTAATTTTACCTATTACTCTGTTGTGTTTGTTTATTTTGTAAGCTTTGCCGAGTGTTCCCTGGCAGTGAATCTCTAAAACATCTGTGTGTTTAAGGCATTCATACCATTTGGTGTAGTGCACAGTATGTTAATGCCCTTGGATATACTATAAAGAAAGCTATGTGTTTCTATGAAGGATTGAGTGTCTTTATATTTTGCCTTGTTTCACTTAGCCTATGGTTATCCCTTCTAACTTCATCATGATTCACAGCTCTTAAACCTCCTTTACCTGGGGCAATCAATGGTGATCTTACGAATATTTGGCACACATGTGTTTGTTGACCCTGGTAGCTTTACTCTTCCACTAAATAAATAATGGTAACACTTTACATTAAGGTTCCATTTGTAAAGGGTTTATAAAGGGATTCATTAATGACTATTAACCCATCTACAAATACATCTTTAATACTTATAAGTATTTGGACAGTAAGACACTTCATAATTTTGGCTCTGTATGGCACTACAATGGATTTGATATTTGAAATGTGATTAAAGTGCAGACTGTCAGCTTTAATGTGAAGGGATTTACATCCAAATTGAGTGAAAAGTTTTGGAATTACAGCATTTAATAACAAGCATTTATTAATCCCCCTTTCAGGGGCTCAAAAGTAATTGGACAATCGACTGAGAAGCTGTTTCATGGACAGGTGTGGGCTATTCCCAGGTTATTTCACTAAAAATTAGCACTTAAATTGTCTGGAGCTGATTTCAAATGTGAAATTTGCATTTGGAAGATGTTGCTGTAAACTCTCATTATGAGGTTCAAAGGCTGTCAATGTAACTAAAGCTGGTAATCATTCGGTTGAGAAAACAAAAAAAAATCCATCAAAGAGGTAGCAGAAACCTTAGGAGTGGGCAAATCAACAATATGGTACATTCTTAAAAAGGAACACACTGGTGAGCACAGTACTGTCACGAACCCCGCTCCCTCGCTCCGCCCCCTCGAGCTCCCACTCTCGTTCCGCCCGCTCGAGCTTCCACGCTCGTTCCGCCCCCTCGAGCTTGCACGCTCTTTTTGCTCGCTCGAGCCCTCACGCCCACTTTGCTCCTACTCGCTCACATGCTCGTAGGCAATCTCCCTTCCTCGAGTTTCTCACGCGTTTCCAGTCCCCCAGAACATTATGACCACCTTCACTCGCGTCATCTGCACTCCTGCACATTAGTTTCACCTGCACTCGTCTCATCACCTGTCATGGTTTACACCTGCACTTGCCCCTATATATATCACTACCCTTTCGTCTCACGGTTGTTGGTTATTGTATTTAGTTTCCCGTGTCTTTGCCCCCCGCTAGTCTCGTCTAGTTTTGACCTCCTCTCGTTCACCTCTTAGCTTGCCAGCTCCCCTTGTTCCCCTGTCTTTTGCTCCCACTAGTCTCGTCATTTTCCTCTTGATTCCCCGGCTTTCGAGCTCCCCTTGTTCCCCTGTCTTTTGCTCCCTCTAGTCCCGTCTCGCTGATTCTGATTACCCAGGCTTTGACCCCCTACGCTCTCGTTGACCACTCTCTCCTGGATTTGCCCCTTTACCCTATCTTGATTCCCCGGCTTTGATTTAACGCTCACCCTGCCCATTCTTCACTGGATTTGCCCTGTTTTTGTACTGTTGCCTGCTTTGTTGGAATAAAGCAGTTTTTTGACTTACATTGTGACTGTCTCATCTTGTGTGTGTGTGTCCGGGTTACAAGTACCACCTAAAGGCCTGGATGAACCCAGAAGACTGTGTTGGAGGATCACAAAATTCTATCCTTGGTGAAGAAAAACCTCTTCACAACATCAAGCCATGTTAAGAACTCTCTCCAGGAAGAAAGCATATCAGTGTCACTGTCTACAATTAAGAGAAGTCTTCATGAAAGTAAATAAAGAGGGTTTACCATAAGTTGCAAACAACCGGTTAGCCTCAAGAAGAGGAAGTCCACATTAGACAGCCAGAAAGAATATAAAAAAGCCTGTCAAATTCTGGAACACTTTTCTTTGGACAGATGAAACTAAGATGAACCTGTAGCAGAATCATGGGAAAAGAAGAGTATGGAGAATGATCGTGAAGTGTTTAGGGCTGTACTTTCTGTGCAGAATCAGCCAAATGCTGCAAATCTGTGAGGACAGCCCTTCATGGTACTGATGGGCAGTGACCAAAACATACTTGAAAGCAACCAAAGAACTTTTCAAGGCAAATAAATTGAATATACTTCAGTGGCTGTGTCAGCCACCTGACCTCAACCCAACTGAACAAGCATCTCACATCTTGAAGACAAAACTGAAAGCAGAAAGACCCATAACCAAGCAGCATCTTAAAGGGACAGTTTACCCAAGAATGACAATTCCTTCATGATTTACTCACCCTCATTCCATTCCATATGTGTATACATTTCTTCTGCAGAACAAAATGAAGGTTTTTAGAAGAGTATTTCAGCTCTGTAGGTCCTCACAAGGCAAATTTTAACCCCCAAAATCCACATGAAGTGAGCATAAAAGTTATCCAAATTACTCCAGTGGTTTAATCCATTTGTTCAGACATTATATGAGAAACAGATCAATATTTAAGTCATTTGATTTTGATTACCTGACATTCAAAATAGACATGCTTACACTATCATTAGGAAAAAAAAAAAAAAAAACACATTAATCTATATAAACTATATAAAGACTATTTTATTACATTAGGCTAGCCTCTATATACTTTACATACTGGATTAATATAAGCAAACTAATGTCCCAAAACACATTTAAATCAGGTCTTAGTTTATCTAAAACATAATTAACAAACACCAGTTGGCAACTTCTACAGGATACATTCAGAGTAAGAAATTAAATAAATAAAAAAACATCCCATGTGCCATACTCCAAAAGAGTGAGAAGGTGCCAAATCTATACTGAAACCTAATTTTGCGCTTTCTAGTTCAGCAGTTCAGTTTGCACCCATCATTGTATTTTCCATTTCTTACACAATCTGAGCAATCCCATATTAAAATAAGCATTCAGCAAATTATAAATTTTCACCTAGTTTGTTCATACATAGGCTACAACGTGTCTTTCCCGACTTATGTTTATCCTCTCATTGCTGCTCAAATTCCCACATTTCCGGCACTTACCAATGTTCTGCCTGCTGGCCAACCACAGCTTTGAAAAGTCACATGACCCACCATTAATCAGTCGTATTTCCC
The DNA here is from genome assembly GCF_025860055.1 of Xyrauchen texanus. Taxonomy (NCBI): domain Eukaryota; kingdom Metazoa; phylum Chordata; class Actinopteri; order Cypriniformes; family Catostomidae; genus Xyrauchen; species Xyrauchen texanus. The sequence continues at coordinate 29,325,313 of NC_068305.1, read as the reverse complement.
ATACAATGTTAGTTATGTTAGTAAATATAAACCCTTTACAAAGGGAAACTTAATGTAAAGTGTATAATTCATCAGAGCCATAGTTTTTAATGTTTTACACTTTGTTAATTGCAGTTGAAGAAAAATGAGTAAAATCTGACTGCATAAGAGAACAGATCACAAATGGAATAAATGAGGCATGTGCCCATGCTGTTGGCAAAATTTTGTCACAAGTAGCCCAAACAGAAGCAGTCACTCATAATTTCTTTGCACCATAACAAGCCTAATGAGTTGGCCAGGGTGACCCTTGTCCAACATCTTGTGTCGTAATTGGACACCCAGGAGTAACCTCTCCATCCTTTGATTAAAATGGGCCTTGATTTTTACCGGCCATGCTAACGGAATCCAGACCTCCAGCGCTATGCTTCACATCGTCGTGGGAACGCAGGGTTCCTCTAACGACATGCGGAGTGGCCGCTATCAAGGGGGTCAGCGTGGGGAATAATGACCCAGCAAGCCCCACACTACATTTTTGTCCAATTAGAGTGCAGCGCACTTCAAAAGACCATACCTTCAGCACAGCAAGACGCACATGAGAAAGAAAGAAAGAAAGGGATAGACAGGAGAAAAAAGAAGGAAAACAGGAGAAGCCGAATCTTCTTTGAGTGTTAAGGACTCAGGAGGAGGGTCCATAAATTCTTTATAATCTAGCAGTGTGTGTGTGTTTGAGGCTGGGTTATTGTCAGATTGCATATAGAGGCTAATGGGGTTTTGAGGGTTGGAATTTGTAGTTTGTAATAACTGAGGTCAGGAAGGTTCTGTCTCGAACAGCAAACAGGACAATGTAGGGGTGAACACATTATTGTTTGAGCACAAGAAATTTTATCAGGGCATTTTTGTTGTTTAATTAATTGTTTTGTGCTTCATACTATGCATTTTTGCTGAAAACACTAAAATAGGCTGTTTAATGCTAGCATAGATTTGAAGAGAGGTGTGGATTTTGTTTAGGTGGTTGTGATGGGCCATGTTGTCCTGTTCACATGAAACTTAGGGCACTGGTTAAATGGTGGGCTCCATTGTGACAACCTATAACTGAGTTACCATCATTTCATCCACACAACCAAGTAGATTCAAAACGTTGAATGAAATAAAAATTATGAAGGCATGTTTTTTCACAGTTTTATGAAACTCCTTTTTCACTAATTCTGCATTCTCCTTGACACAATCATGATTTGAAACACTTGACGCATGCACCAAAGCATTAAGATAAGCTTCAAATTGTGTGTTGTTTGTATGGACAACTGCACATATAATTTATCCTTTCAAAATCTTTGTTTTTGTTCTGCAGATGACAAAGTCATACAAGTTTGAGATGGAATAAGGGTGAGTAAATGATGAGAGAATTATCATTTTGGGTTAAGTATTCCTTTAGTGCCACTGCACTATGCGCCACAGCTCTGATTGTATCTGTCTATTTTTAGCTGGCCCAGCAAGGAACGGGCAAAATGTTGAAGCCACATTGCAGTAACATTACTTAGAGGTACTTTGGAGGTGGTGGCCAGTTAATTTAGTCTCAGGGTATTATTTCAGAATCAAGGCCAGGGTTAAAGAGTAAGGTCTCCTTGACTGTCTGCAATCGTCAGCTTTTCTAGTAACCAACTATGAGGTCAAACCTCAGGACATCCCTGTCACTCACTTGGAATCGTCAGTATGCCCTCTGAGAATCAGGGTAATCCTTGGTACCTCCCCCTTATAGCCACTTCAAAAGTCTGTTTACTATGTGAAGAATCATCCAATCAGTGCTGAAGCTTTACAGATCACACAAGTTTTTTTAAAACTACACCTACTTTATTACAAAGTTGTATTTTGGAGAATATACATGAGTAAAGACTGTATGCTGATTTGACTGACAGATGCCTACATTTTCTGATGCAAATGCAGATGTGTATAAGTTCAGGAACTACTGTGCATACATGATTCCAGTCTGTTTACTCTGGAGGGATTCATCTCCTGAAGTCTGCATGTTCTTAATACCCCCTCGCTTACACACTTAAATGTGACACACATACATACTGCTGACATGCTCAGGGCCATCCCTGCTTCAGCACATCAGACCCCTGGTGTTCTCACTGACCCAGTGACAACACACACATACTCCATTTCTTAATCCTCTGATAGGACACATAGTTCTGACACCAGTCCATCCATCCATCCAAATTTCCATAACTACTGCCATGACCCTGCCTTGTACCTTGTTTACATATTGCTTGACTAAACATCTCTGCATATGGATCTTAATCCAAACTCTTGTCTGAGACTCATTATTACACATATACAGGGGTGGAAAAAGTACTGAAAAATCCTACTCAATTAAAAGTACTGTTACAAAATATGTATTGTGAGTAAGTACCTATCCTAAAAACTACTCAAGTATGAGTAAATGAGAAGCTCATTTAAAAGTACACATGAGTATTGAGTATTGAAAATTGGGTTGCGAACACGATGACCCCTTGTAATAAACACTTTATGCTGCAATTTCAAAATGTAGCATACATACAGTAATTTACATTTGATTTGATGTCTGTTTGCCAGAAAGAATGAAAAATATAGGCATTTTATAAGTATTTTTGACTGCCAACTTTTAAAATACATCACTTATCTTTTATAAACACTACATTAATCTGATTCCAAAACAATAACTGGGAGACATGATTACGAAGATGAAAATATGAAAAAGTTAGTTTCAATATATAGATCATCGTTTTAAATCATAATGTATGAAACAATTACATTAAAATCAGTTTGTGTTTAAACTGAATGTCTACATTTTCCTTAAAGCTGACAGAGCAAGTTATTGTTGCATATAAAACATTATGTTCAAAACAGTTGGCAGTTGTATGTCACGTCCCACACAATAGAGGGGGTTTAAAGCAGAGGTGGGCAAAGTGTTTTGGGACAGGGGCCACATTGGGCTTCAAGTAGTACATGGGGGCCACACTGTATTCCTTCTGAGATCCAATATTCTGCATTGATTTAGTTCTTGTATCTTTTAAACCAAAATGGGAATATTCTGCCTAAATTATTGCTCTACAAAGTTAGATACTTTTCTATTAGGCATTAGAAAAACTTGATAAAGTCTAAGCAATATTATAAAGTATTGTTTCATCTCTACTTCCATGGTAATTTATTATTCAAATTAACACACTCTCTATATATCAGGGGTTGGTATTATTAAAAATGAACAATAGTTTATTATAAAAAAATATATTTGAAAAATGTCACTGTTTTATTCTATTACATTTAATACGTTTAAAGCTACTAAAGTTATCCAACCAAAAGCAGTTAATGGTCTTCTCATTTTCTTGTTATTGTTGTTTGATTAATAGCCTGTTCGTTTACATGTACACTTCGTCTGGCATTTTGATAAAAATCTGCTTTTTGTCCCACTGTTTACGTTCACGTTAGGCATCGTTTAAAGACGGGCGTTTATGAAAACCGGGCTGTGTGCGTTCAGTGCTTGAGCACTCTGCTGTTGACAAGATTTATGTCACGCATCCTGTGTACAGACTCTCAGCATTTGCGTCTGACCGAAGTATACTTTGGGATTTAGGAAGAAGCACAACAGGTGGGCGATGCACAACAGAATACAGGAATCTTGAGATGCGATTTTCAATGTTTCCACTACTGTTAACTTGATACAGCTTCCTAAAAATGTTGAATACCTGTGAGACGCTCCAAACGGCACGCACATGTACATAGAGCAACGATTGAAAATGGCACAGATGGAATGCAAGAATGCATACTGTGAGAACTGGACACATAGACGAACTCAATGCAAAACAGATTGCTGTCAACTGTAGGCTTGTTCAGTGATGTGAGACTAAAACAATCAATATATTGTGTTCTTAAGCAACTTTTTGTATTGTATAATCAATGCTCTATTCATGTGCCATAATGCAATTATTTAAAACTGAATTTCAATCCATATTATACATTTATTATAGGCCCTACATATTGTAATTATATATATTTGAAGTATTATGCATTATTGTTATGAATAATCTTTTATTTGGAGACCTTTCTCAGCAAATAGTGATGTATGCAATAATTAATCGACATGTCCTGCAATTACTTAGATTGAAATTTTATATATATATATATATATATATATATATATATATATATATATATATATATATATATATATACCTATTGCAAAAGTACAATTTAAATACTTACTTTGAGAAAGACTTGATCACTATATCTAATTTAATACAAGAAGTCAGAGTGTTACAATCAAAAATCCCCAAAAAACAAACAAATCAATTTTAGACCTTACAATTTATGTTGATAATGAAGAGGTCACAATGTTTTGAGTGAGAACTCTACTGAACATGTGCTGAATAAGTGTCCATCGCCCTAGCTTATTTGTGACTGAAGAAATTCTTATTACTCAAGACCATACTGCTTTTTACCTTTTATTAAAAAAGCTTTCAAAATGTAATTCAAATAAATCCAATAAATGAAAGCGCAAGGGGCTCAATTTAGTCATCCTTAGTCATGGCTCTCCCCTCTGCAGTAGAAGGGTGAGACAAAACATTGTCTTTGTGGTATATGTTATTGTTCTTTAAATAAACTTATGTTGCAGTTCAAGTAATCCTACAAATCACTGTGAAAAAGCACAAATGTCAAAACTAGCCATACCACATTCCACCAATGTCAGTTTAGAAGTGTTGCAACACATGCTAAATGCATTGATAAAATCAAACATTTTCCCTACTAAACAATGCTAGAGGCATGTCAACTCTCTGAAATCGAACAGTCCACACCAGTTCATTATGGGAGTAATTATCAGGCAATTTTCCTCCAAATTATTAACAAATAGCTGTGGTTTCAACAAAGGAAAAGCCCCCATAATGCCTCTCTGTGTGTTGCCATAGAGACCAATCATTTTTAGAGTTTGACCTGTGATCCCCACCTTTCACCCCCACTCAACCAGACCCCTTAATACCTTCCTGTCTCCATTAGGGCAGCGCTGGGGTCACAGGCGTTAGAGGTCAGGGAGGAAAGTTCATCCTGCCGCTCAGGTCACATAACTAAATAGGTGCATTGTGATATTTTTAAGTACGTTTTTGAGACTTAAGTATGTTTTTGTTTTGGGGTATGAAACAGTGTGTTAATTTTTCTTCTATTAGTGTCTGCTTACATGTTTGTGTATGTTTAGCTATGCAACTATTCAATCATGAAATTTTGTTTTTGAGAAAAAACGATTTTGCTATGATGTATACTGTATACAAATCATACACACCTATATATATATATATATATATATATATATATATATATATATATATATATATATGCAGAATGTGTAGATATTTAAAGTAGAACTGTATTTTCCTATACTTTAAAAAAAGTATAGTACAAAAAAAAAGGGGATATCATATTTATATGTCTAAGGTACACAAGTAATAATATAAATAAACAGATCTGCTGTCTTTAATGAAAATGCTTCCATTACAGAGACAACAAATGGGCCATAAACACACTGGAAGGTTTTGGGAGTGACAACTGCATGTGTTTACAGAATACAGAAGTCCCAGAATTGCAATGGTCGCAATGAGTTAATTTTGATGAGAAATATTCTAGACATTTTAACAATTTTAAATAAGCTGCTCATTTCTGAACATTGTTGAACTTATGTTCATTGCTGCTGATTTAAATCTGTGCTCTCTCTGAACCTTCTTTATGGTTACTGCTACGTCAGCATTTATGGTTGAGCAAGACGGTCTGCTGTCAAAATGTGCGAATTAGTCAAGACAGGTGTTTCTGTGATTTCCTAAGGCTGAACCTAGGAAATAGATCTTTCACTGTACAAAAGAGAGTGGTGTTACTGCAATAGCAACAAGTTGTTCAGTCTACATCTGTACACAATACATGGATTCAAATTTGGTTTTATGCAAGTAAATTGCAAGTACAGAACAGGATTAAGAGAAGTGACAACCGTGGTTAGCTGCAGTGTGTATATGTGGCCATAGACTAGCCTCAGGAGTTGCAAAAGGAACAGCAAATTGAGTTTGGAAACATTTGCCTAGAATTACAATTTATTGACAATCTAATTAACTGCAATTGGCCATCAAAGGCCACCCTTCACATGTATTAAAAACAGTAAGTGGATGGAAAAAAGAATAAAGTATGTTAAGGTGCAGTCTGACTGAGAGCCAGAACATTACTGGTCCTATGTAACAGGGCTGAGGTGCCGACAACGGTTATATTTGATTTCTCATTAGTCATTTACACTGACAGTGCAATGGAGGTGCTCTGACAGGCAGCAGATTACAAGTGTGAATATACCTGCATCCATATAGGTGAGCTCTATATAGCACCTGCATGTGCAAATTTATTAAGAGCTAACTTTAAAATACACCAACACGAGGGCAGCTTTTACTTTTGGATATGCTTGTGAATTCATGGACTCACACATACACAGTCAATTCATAGAGCTATTGTCAAAAACATCTGACAGCTTTGTTAAAAATTAAGTGTGTACAGTAATAGCTGCACCACTAACATCACCAAACTGATTTGCTTCAGTAATTAACAGTTTTCCTGAACACTCCCCCACCTGCCATTGGTTGAAAAAAGATAGCTTTAAGCTGCCCCATCTATGGTGCAAATAAGCACACTTTTAACCTGCAAGTGTGCAACATAATCGGCAAAGTTTAATTGATAAAAACGGGAATTCTAGGTTTGCCATGTTAAGGGGCGTTCATAGTGAAACCAATTTAGTGCATCAGAGTTACCTGAAGTTAATAATTTTCAATGAGAGTTGGCAATTTGAAGTGACATGAGTAACCGGTCCTGCTCGACCAGCTCTGAGCGGGATTCAAACTGGCATCAGCCGGCATGGGTAGCAGGCTCGCTAACAAGGATGCTAAAGGTTACAGCCTCTAACGTCAGTCTCTAGTACGCCTCTTGAGGCCAGGGACGTGATATTTACAGATACCGCACAACTATCACATACCAGCTGGCTCCTATTACACTTACCCCCCTAAACCTCACTGCTGTTTGGGTCAACGGCACCACTGTAACCAATCCTGCTTGTCCCTCTCTGAGCGGGATTCGAACCGGCGTCAGCCAGTATGGGAGGCAGGCGCCTACAAGCAGGCTAAAGGCTACATCCTTTAGCGTTAGTCGCTAGTGCGCCTCTTGAGGCCAGGGGAGGGAGCTTTACACATACCGCACTGCTATCATGTACCAACTGGTTCTCGTTACATAAGCATTGTGTCAAAGATGAGCTGAGTTCAACTTAGCAACTACCTATTGGAGTGCAAACATTGAAGTTCATGTGATTGTCTGCCTGATAAATTTGCATACAGCAGCAGAGTAGGAATGCTTACTAGTGACCTACAGTACTGCTATTTAACCATTGTCAGTGTGAACACACCTTGAGAGCACTGGAAATCATTTTATAGGAGTTGGTTCTTGACCTTGATTTATCTCTTGAGTGAACAGCACTGTTGAATACAATTTTGAAATCATCTCTTGTCATTTGGGAGCATTGTTTCAAAGCCAAGTTTTATGGGTTTGTTGCTCTGCACACCAAAAGGTAACTGTGTTTTATTATCATACTCTCACTCTCTTACGCGCTCAAACACACACATCAATGGCCATCTTTTACTCCATATAAAAGTATTATCTTACTGTAGCCTTAATCTTTTCTAACCACCCACAGACTATATCCACATCTGTACAATGAGGGCTATTAAGGATTGACTGTGTGTGTGTGTGTGTGTGTGTGTGTGTGTTGTCCACCCTTATATCTACTCATACACTAACTCATGTTATCTTAAAGCTCAATGTTTTTTCCCATCATCCATTGAGTTCTGTTTCATCCTGTTCCTTTTCCTCATTGAAACACTTTTTAAAGATAAAAGCTCCCTATCTCTGTGTTTTATAAAAATTATTATTTAAAACTTGCCCACAGTGCTGTCTGACTTCATAAAGATTCCAGTGTGATGACATGGAAGAAATGAGTTGTAATACAGCCATCATAGATGGTGATTGATCGACCGGCACTCACCCCAAACCAAACTCTCACACGCTGGATCTGTAGCAACTTGCCAGGGCTGAGAGAGGTATTAGGGTGTGTGTGAGAACCACAGGAGAGAGAGAGAGTAAAAGGGAAGAGACCTTAAAAGGGTGAAGAAATACCTGCAGCCAGGTGTAAAGTGTGACCTCTTCCGCTGTCTTTCTCTTTCACTGTACTCGTTTTGAGCTAGTATTGCGCATAAGAGTAGTATTTCTTCAACACACACACATACACCCTCTCCTCTGGGTTGTACTGCCTAGTGTGATTTATGTGTTCTGCATACAATAGAAGAGAAGCCAGAAATAGAAACAGAACATATATAATCTGCTCAACCAGTTCACCATGGCAGTTTGCTCATAGCCAATAGGTAGAAAACCCTTATCCTTCACCTAGATATCCTAGGAGGATGGATCTTTCTTGTTGTCTTCAGATTTTCAGTTTATTCAGAATTTAGTTTATTGAAGCAATATGGCACTTGATGCTGTGCGTTACACTGATTTTACCATGTTTAAGGAGTGCTCTTAGGAACAGTGCGAAAAGAAAAGCCTGAAACCCAATTACCTTTGATAAAATTGCTGTAATGCATGAGTGGCTTATTGCTTTTATGACACTGTGGCAACTGCACTATGCACAATAAACAGTTATTTTTACACAATAAAATTATTATGAGTATAAACAGTTCTTCTGGCAATATAGTTTATAAGCTTAAACACACACCTGTGTTCACACATTTTATTAATGCGGCAAGTTGCTGTGTTGCTTCACAACAGCATTCTGCTATTCATCCCACTCTGCAATGCAAAGGCAAAACACTGGAACATTTGGTCAATATTTGCTCAGAAAACTGAAAAATGTGTATTCCACGTTTCGCTAGCCAGTCAAACAACTTTCTCAGTTAGGATAATTAACTTTATTATATGGTGGTTACCTGTTTAAAACCATGCTTTAGGCCTATTGCTTTAATCGACATGAAAGAAAGAAAGAAAGAAAGAAAGAAAGAAAGAAAGAAAGAAAGAAAGAAAGGAAAAATAAATTAATACTATATAGCACTCATTGTTGGAAATCCATTCCTGCAGGATTTGCTGTGTATTGTTTTTTGTCTAGTCTGTTGCTGCGTATTTCTGTCTCTCTCTCTCTCTCTCTCTCTCTCTCTCTCTCTCTCTAATTTTGTGATTGATGATCTTGAGAACTGCTTCTCATGATTGTAAAGAGTTACTGATTGAAAGAAACCAGAAAAGAGCCAAACTCATATCATTCTTCAAATACCATTCTGTCATAAAACCATAGACTATATTTCGACACATCTCTGTGTAAATTTGCACTCTGTGACCAAGACAATCCCCTCAATCTCCAAAGATGTGAGCCCAGGGGCCTTGCAGGACCAAGATCCGGTCCTCAGGACTTGTGGAGAGACACGTTGTGATATAAATAAGCAGAGAACCAGTTTCCAGCTGTTGAGGAGAATGTCACCCAGTTATGATAGAAGTAAAACAACTATTAGTCAATTGACTGTATTGCCTGAAAAGACAGACTCAAACACTTAAAGGGATATTTCACCCAAAAATGAAACTCTGTCATAATTTATTCACCCTCATGTTGTTCTAAACTCATATGCATTTCTTTGTTCTGTGGGACACTAAAGAAGATGTAAGGCACAATGTTCTATTGTAGCCACCATTCCCTTTCATTGTGTGGAAAATAGATGCAATGAAAGTTAATGGTGACTGATGCTGTCAGTCCTCAACATTCTGCGTAACATCTCCTTTTGTGTTCTGCGGAAGAAAGAAAGCCAAATAGGTTTGGAAAAACATGAGGGTGAGTAAAAGTTTGTCATTTTGGGGTGAACTATCCCTCTAAAATATTATGTGGATAGTCAGTGTTATAACAACTGGATTTAAAAATCTGAATTGTCTGCAGTGTGATCATAAATGCCTAAAAGATAGCGATAGAAATAGAAAGAATGAGAGAAACACATAAAAGAACTATGTTTCACAGCCAACCACACCATTTATCCCAACAGCATGCAATGCTTGTGAAAATAACCCACTGCATAAAATCACACTCATTTGCAAGCCTCTCTGATTATGTAAGCAAAAATACATAATTACCCCACTTATCTAAATGCTTGTTCCCTGCATGTCTCCCAGTTATTTCAAACAATTAATATGAGTTGTTCATTAGACGTGTGCTATTCAATGATGGTTCCATATGCATGCAGTTAGGAGCCATTGAGTCTGATGTATTGACATGCTGACGGCTGGCCTCTTTGGCTGACTGAACGGATTCAATGGGTCTGTTGGACACTGAATGCAGATATAATGGAGCTTTAGATGTTTGGACAAAGAGACTGTCTCTCTGTTTCCATTGCATGCAACCTTGCATCACAACACTACAGTAACAAAGTTAATGACTTTAAATGTGGAAACACAATAGAGAAGGAACAGTTAATCGTTCTTAAATTGATTAAAATTGTTGTTTCAGCACTTTAATAAGGATTGTGTGAACGTGTGTGCTTGAGTGTACTGAAGGCAACCAGCTTGTCTCAAATCAGTGGTTGAAACTATTACGTGTGTTTATGCATGTATATGTGTAGTAGGTGGCATGTAAAGTGTCTCTGCTTGTTGGTCACTAGGGAAAGGCAATGCATGGAAAATGTCCAGACGCAGTGTTTTTTTCCAATCTCACTTCACAGTAAGAAAGAGAGAGAGTGAGCGCATGAGCATGAGCTGACTATGTGAAACACTCATGCAGGCTCAATTCTGCTGACACTTTGGCTTCTGTGGGATGTTAGTTGCTGTGGCAAAAAAAAACCTTGCCTGAGTGTACTACTACTACACACACACACACACACACACACACATATAAACACACACACACAGACACAAGAATGACCTCTAAATGTTTGCTAGGTGGATAGATATTCTATACATATCAATTCACGCTTTCTTTCTTCATTTTATTCTTCATCAAATCACAGCTATGGAACGCTGTTTTTCACATGCAGCGTTGCTTCCTCACCCAGCTGCATATAAGCATCCTTGATTAAAGGCCTCTAATTTTCCATTACAAAAATTCAGGATCTTGTAAATTTGCATGGTGGAAAAGAAAGCCAGCCTTAGGGATCTTGTGTATTTCTGTGAGTGTGAGTTAGGGTTCAGTTGTGTGTTTGTGTGTGTGTGTGTGTGTGTGTGTGTGTAGGCAGGTTTACATTTTTTACGAGGTTTTTATGTTACAAACTGGTAATTACAAGAGTATTATGCTATAAATGTGGTTTATGAGGACATTTCTAGTGTCCCCATAATTTAAAATGCTTAAAAAAAACATTCTAAACAATGTTTTATTGAAAATGTAAAAATGCAGAAAGTTTTTGTGAGGGTTAGGTTTGGGGGTAGGGATAGGATTAGGGGCTAGAATCTATAGTTTGTACAGTATCATGATGTCTATGGAGAGTCCTCATAATGATAGCTGCACTAGTGTGTGTGTGTGTGTGTGTGTGTGTGTGTGTGTGTGTGTGTGTGTGTGTGTGTGTGTGTGTGTGTGTGTGTGTGTGTGTGTCTCCCAGAGCAGAGACACAGGAAGGGGTTGAACTTTTGAACCAGCTCCTCTCATCCTTAATTTATAAAGGCCATTAGAACATTTTAAAAACATATATACTCTTTACATTCAGGTAAATGTTTTTTTTATTATTATTAAATTAAGCTTTCTTGGCATGACAATAAAGTAGTTTAAGGTTATGTAAACACAAACTGTTTTAAATAAAATGGTGTTCAATTAGTAGTAATAAAAAGGTCAAAGAGGCATACCATGCCATGTCTCTATCTCTTTGTTTGTGTTAAACATCTAGACATGATGTACTACAAATAATAGCCTCAAAAAGTATCTGGACACTTAAGTCACAATTCAAAATTTATGAATATCATTGTATTTAACAACAAAAAGTACCATATTTAAACAAATGATGCTAGACCCATTTTATATTTATTTCAAATAAATGACAAACAAACTGTTTGTTTTTTAAATTTATGTGGATGCAAGAAGACTGTTCCTCTCAAGTTCACACAGGTGTTCTAGAAAAGTAACCTCAAATGTAGTTCATCACATTGACTATGTACAGTATGATGTTCTACTTTGGAGCAGAAAGTGTCCAAATACTTTTTGTCCTCATTTTAATAGTATTTCATTATGGACCACTTTCATCAAATGAATACTTGACTTGAATACTTTGATGAATACTTTTATTCACCTATAGATATTTAAAGCAATCTGTTGGTGTTGGCTGTATGGCTCTGCTCTTAGCAAACTCTCCACCCATCCATGCAGCCACGCATGGACAGAGCAGGGAGTGCAACAAATGATAGTGAGCTTGACTCAAGTGACCTGCCTGTACTGACACTATGCTTGATATCAATTGTTATTTAATTTATTTGTTAATAAATTAACAAATAAATTATTAACAAATAAAGTAGCGTTTGGCCAGGACACAGGTTTACACCCCTACTCTTTACAAGACGTGCCCTGGACCCCCCATAAGTGACTACTGGTGACTGCTGGTTTTACGTGCAGTGTGATTTCGAGCCACTAAAGCATGGGTTACTGGGGTCAGTCTCAATAGACATGTCAGAAGGGTGTGTCGTTCAAATATATCCCCATCTTGAGAAACAGAGCCCATAAACTTTAGTGTGATTAGCTTAACCTCTATTTAGACACACACACACACACACACACACACACACACACACACACACACATTGACCTGTCTGTTTTGACAGATATGTCCTGATATCGTTCAGTGAGAATGTTTGACCTGTAACTCCCTGCCACTCAAAGAGGAAGTTCAAACTAATCTCTTTCTGCCTTGAGCAAAGATATATCAAAACCACACACATACACACACACAAACACATTTCCAAAGTCTCTCCTCCCCATAGCACTCATTATGAGTTAAAAGAGACAGACTTTAAGCCTGGATGCCAGTTCATATTCTTCATGGCCAACTGTCATCTGCCGTCTGGTGAGAATGGGTCTGGCACAGCAACCAACCACCATCATCTCTGATACAATAAAGAGAACAGAATCAAATATATTGAAATCAATTAGCTTGAATTTATAGGGGATTTGTTTTATTTATGGAAAAAGTGATGTGGATAGAAAAGTGAAATGAAGAGAGTGAGAGGACGTCTTCTTTTTCTCTCATTCACAATTTGATCTTAATATTCAAAATGCAATGTTACTGAATATTCTTACACTATGATTGGTCCTGATAATAATAGAATATATTTCAGTTTTCAATATAATAAATACATGACAACGAAGTAGCATGGTAAAATACATGCCAAAGCATGCCAACTGTATATACTACCATGCGAGCAACTGTATATATAATGTTATTAAAATATTAACAACTATCTTAATATTATATACTATATTATACTATACTATATTTACTGTTATATATTAACATAAATAATAAGCCATTTTTTTTATCATAGTTTGGTCTTAGTCTCACACAAAGCCTGATCTTTCTCTTGAGCAATCCCAAACGTAATCTGCGCATGGAGAAATGTCCCTTTTTCAAAAAGTCTACCAATCTTCTGCTCTTTGTAAAATGATTTAGCTTATTTGATCTGTTTTTTAGATGTCAGTACTCACAGTTCTGATTCACTCCTTTCTCCATGTTTAAATCTATTACGTGGATTTCCCCACAAAATTGTTATAGAAAATGTGAAAAAGCCAGCAGATTCCGCCATGGCCTGATCTTGAGTTGCTGTTCTCACTTATTCTTTCACCTTGTTCTAAACAGATTTACAGAGTGTGTGTCTGTGTGGTGGGAGGTTCACTGTGTTGTTCTCTGGCTCTGGAGGTTTTCTAGGACTCCTGTGGTCTGAAAGAAAGAAGCTTATGCCCCTCTGATCTGTCAGGCAGAAAGACAGACACAGGAAAAGATAGAGAAACGGTATGTGAGAAACTGAAGAAGATAAAAAGATAGAGAGAGAGTCAGACGAGTGGGAGGCTGAGGGAGACACGGAGAAATTGGAAGGTTGGGGGAGGGATACTAAGAGAGAAACTGGTACAGTGTGAATGACAGTGAGAAAACGAAAAGGGAAGAAAGGGATGAGACGATGAGGGTGTTTTTAAGACACATTGACAGTGAGGGGCGGTAGGGGAGGGAGAACAGCAGGAGAGGGGATCAGGAGCCACAAGGAGGGAGGAGAGCAGGCGCAGGGGGGAGGCACCACCCCGCGGATTGAGACGTATCCCACATTGCCCCTCTCGCTGGTGGCGCAGCAGGCAGGGCACACGGGGCATGGTGTGTGGTGGTGTAAAGTTGACGTGTCATTGGCCCTGGCACAAAGGATTGGAGGAGGAGGGCGCCAGGCGCTGTATGGCAGGGTTGCCCAGATACGGCCACTCAGGGTTGGCATGTGTTTTTTTGTGTCTGTGATGCGCTTCCAGACTGATAGACACAAACGCACACATACATAGAGTCAGAGATGGCACACTCAAATTTATACAATAACTTTTCTGTATGTCAGTTTTTCATTTTGTTTTTATTTCTATTTTGTTTTCAGTTTAACCTTTCAATGTAGTTTAGTTTTCATTAGTTTTCACTAGTTTAACCTTTTTCCCCAGTGATTATTTTTTCTTCAACCCCCCCCCACACGCTTTTTGTTTTTTATTGTTTTAGTATTTTAAGGCTGGCAAAGTTACGTTTTTGTTTAGTTTTATTTATTTATTCATTTTGGATGAATAATTTTTATTTTATTTTTAGTATGTTAGGGATGCCAAAGTAAATGCGTTAACTGATATAATTTAAATGCAAGTGGTTGTAAAGTTTTATAATATTATGTGTATCAAAAAACATATCAAAGTCATTTTTTATTTTATTTTATGCAGTCAGTGATGTATTTTAATTTAGTTAGTTTTTTCGAAATGTTAACAAATATGTTTTCATTTAGTTTTTGTTGCAGTTTGTGTTAACAGTAATAACACTGCTTTATGTTAGTCCTCCATGTGTGTTTTGCATTAAAGTCTCATCAGACAAGATTGCTTATGCGGTCAGAATGATTAGTCTTCTGCGTGTGTCTGAGGCCCACAAATCTCTCATCTGTCACTCACCAATGAGAAAGCCATTCTTTTCACAATCTCCTTTATTCTTGTTCACCTCCTCTTTTCATTTCTTCATTTTCTCTCTCTAATAACCATTGCCCGGTGTAATCAGTACATTGGTATATTTCTGTTGACCTGATGTGTAATGATTACAACCCAAATCTTAGGTAGATAAAAGGCGGAGCGGGGGGAAAAAATCAAGCCCCCATCAAATTCAGCCCCATTTCCTGATGCCACAGACACTGGGCTCTGAAACGGCTGGCTGATTGGAGACGGCGCTTTGAACAGCGCTCTGTGAAGGAGATTTCTCTAACAGACCGTAATATGATATGTGTTTAGGGCTACAGACTGACACATGCCGGATCAAAAGAGACATGGGAGAAAGCACACACATACATACACACACACACACACACACACACACACACACACGCATGCATGCAAGCTCATCCAGATATACTGTACAAGCACACAGATAATACACCTCCAGTCATTACAGGTATAGGTGTAGACTTACAGTTGAATGACTCTTTCATTGTCTCTATAACGTGACTTTCATTTACAATGATAAGTGAGTGAAAGGAGTTTTGCTTAACCTGGATGCTGTTTTTGTTAACATTGTGATATTTTTGGACCGTGTGTGACTGCACTTTTTGGAATGATGGCCCTGATTTTCTTAGAGCCCTAAATAGGGTATTCATTTGCTTGTGCACTTTGTGGCACTATTGCAGGTGATTTAATAAGAATAGTAGCACAAATAGTAACATTTGCAAATGTGTTGTACCCATAGGATTTGTAGAAGGAGCTACTTTGGTAACCAAATTTTGCCATGCCTCTCACTTGCAGCTCTCACTAAATTCTATGTATTTCAACAATACACTGACCCAAAAGGTACATGGACACTTAAGGCACACCTTAAATGTTTATATGTCATTGCATCACATCAAAATATGAGTGGCATTTAATGTAAAGTAAGATAGCGCAAACACGATTTAAGCAAAACATTCCAAAAGAAGAATGCTTTATTCTAAAACAACTCATTTAGTAATTTTTTTTCTGGTACAAAAGACACTTTCTGATTGTCAAAACCTATTAAAAAATTCAGTGTGAATCTGACGACTTCACCTGTGGTTACTCTAGGACACCTGTGTGATCCTGAGGGGAACTGACTTGATACATCCACTTAAAATCACCTTGGGAACAGTTGGTTTAAAGAAATTGCGAGGGGAAAAAAAATGAGAACAGAAAACAATATAAATAGTTGATCGCCTCAGATCATTGTTTTATTTTATTTTTGCGCATGCTATCAGTTTAGCATGTTTTATACAAGCATGTTTTTAATAAGTCAGGGCCTGTGTGTGAAATGCAAAATGTGCCGACATCATGCTGATTCATCATGACATTTATGAACCAGCATGAATTTCAGAATCAAAATCAAATCAACCAAAATCAGAATCATCAGCATCACCTTCATATTATAACCCTCACTGTCTGCTACTTTGTGTGTTCTAAAAGTGAGGGTTAGATCACAGCATGAGGGCTACCAGCGGATTGACAGACAGACAGAAATACAGACAGACAGACAGACAGACAGGAAGGAGGTAGATGAGCATTCATCCAAAAATAAAAGGATGAATAAATGATTAGGAGATGAAAGGCTCAGTGGAGG
The DNA here is from genome assembly GCF_025860055.1 of Xyrauchen texanus. Lineage (NCBI taxonomy): Eukaryota > Metazoa > Chordata > Actinopteri > Cypriniformes > Catostomidae > Xyrauchen > Xyrauchen texanus. The sequence continues at coordinate 29,308,466 of NC_068305.1, read as the reverse complement.
GAGGCGTCGTGTTCTTTTAAAGCATGCAGAGTCATTGACTCATCCAATTACCACATTACCCACTCTCTGCTCTGACTGCAGCCCATCCAGAAGCCAAATGTGTGTGTGTGTGTGTGTGTGTGTGTGTGTGTGTGTGTGTACATGTTTATGCTATGTTGTGGGGACCAAATGTACCCACAAGGATAGTAAAACCTGAGATAACCTACATTGTGGGGCCCAGCCAGCAGTCCCCATGTGAAATGGCATACTAAACATACTAAACAATGTTTTTTTTGAAAATGTAAAAATGCAAAACGTTTCTGTGAGGGTTGGGTTTAGAGGGTTAGGGGATAGAAATTATCGTTAGATCTGTATAAAATCCATAAAATGCATGGAAGTCTATGGAGAGTCCTCACAATGATATAAAAAACAAATGTGTGTGTGTGTGCTTGTCACATTTAGTTAATTGTCACATTTTACAATAATGTGTTGGACTAGATTTAGGTGTTCTGGATTTTTTTAAGTATGCTGCTGTGCAGTTACTTGGATGTTCTGTGTATCTTTTTTGCACATTGCTAAGCGGTTGCTAGGATATTCTGGGTGTTTTAAATCATGTTGTTATGCAATTACAAGGGTCTTCTGGGTGGTTTTCAGCAGGTTGCTATGTTTTAGCGCTATGTACAGTATTATCTAGGGTGTTCTGAGTGTTCTTTTTAGAATGTGGTTGCTGTAATGATGGGCAGACGCATTTTTTGGCTGAGCTGAACCGAGCGGGCCAGTGGGTTGGCTGCAAAATGGGCCGAATGGTCTGCGACAAGCTAAAATGAGGCAAGCCCCCCCCCGGATGTTTATAGTACATTGCTATGTAGTTGCAAGCGTATTCTGGGTACCTTTTTTAGCACATTGCTATGCAATAGCTAAGGTGTTCTGAGTTGTTTTTCGCAAATTGTTATGCAGTTGCTTGTTTGTTCTGAGTGTTTTAGCACATTGTTACTAGTTCCTAGGGTGTCTTGGGTGTTTGTACCATGTTGCTATGCAGTTGCTAGGATGCTTTGGGTGTTTTTTAAGCATGTTTCTATGCATTTAGTAGTAAATTCTGAGTGTTTTATAGCATGTTGCTATGTGGTTGCTAGGGTGTTCTGAGTGTTGTTTTTTTAGCACATTGCTATGTGGTTGCTTGGTTGTTCTGTATGTTTTTTAAGCATGTTGCTATGCTGTTGCTAGGGTGTTTACCAGGGGGATACCAAACCATTTTTATGGTGGGGGTCATGGGTGTAACGGGCCTCTTAATTCCTTTAAAATATTTAAGGTGCTGAATGCAATCAAAGAGTTTCCATTTTTAGGTGAACTACGCCTTGAACTGGTGGATCATTTTTTAAACACAAACCTGTTAAGGAAATTCTCAAAATAAAACAGTCTCTTATAAAAGAAGACTCTTAGGAGATGCTGTACAAAATTCAGAATTAATTATAGACATAAAGAAATTATTTAGCCAATCTTAAATTTATTGTAAATTTGTACCTAACATTTCCAATAAAAATATATGCCATTGTCCTTGCCACAATCTAAAAACTTAATTGAAGCCACAAGTCACTGGTCTTACCGTGTTTTAGTTCTAAACTGATGGTGATTGTGCTGTACTCTGTGTTTTATGGATAATTTTCTTAAACGATGTCAAGTGAATTAAAAGAAATCTACTTCAAAAGCCTACCAGACAACCACATTAATTTAATTCCTTTACAATATACACACGCTTTTGTGTTAAGCCTGATATGCTGAAGTGAAAACTACTCCGTTAATGTTTCCACATTGACAATTATGAATGACATACGAAACACGTACTGTACATTACATTTTTTCAATTTAAAATGGCAAATTTCGCCAAATGGTTTTGCAATGTTATCAAATAGTTTGCACTCTTGGAAATTACTTTTGGTTGGTACAGCATTTCAATCATAAAACAGTGGTCAAATATTGCATGTTTAGTTAGATACTTACATCTTACATTTCTCTAACACTCTTAACCTGAACTGCTTGCTGATGCGTGGCACTGGAAGTATAATCCAAGAGGTTCCGCTTTCTGATTATTGGGTTGACTTGTTGTCCCCCTCAATTTATATTGTGGTTACGGCCCTGGCTCTGTGTGTTTTTTAACACGTTGCTATGCAGCTGATTGGGAGTTTGTTTTTTTTTAGCATGTTGCCATGTGGTTGTTAGTGTGTTCTGGGTGTGTGTGTTTTTTTTTAGTACATAACTAAGTGGTTTCTAGTGTGTTCTGTGTGTTCTGTGTGTATTTAACATGCCTCTATGCGATTATTAATATTGTTTGAGTTTTTTTTTATTTACATTTACATTTATGCATTTGGCAGACGCTTTTATCCAAAGCGACTTACAGTGCAATTATTACAGGGACAATCCCCCCGGAGCAACCTGGAGTTAAGTGCCTTGCTCAAGGACACAATGGTGGTGGCCGTGGGGTTAGAACCTGTGCTTTAGCCACTACGCCACCATCACTTTTTATGAAGTTGTTCTGTGTGTTTTTATTGGATGTTTCTTTCCAGTTGCTAGGGTGTCCGGGGTGTTTCAAAATGTGTTGCTATGTGGTTGCTAGGATGTTCTGAGTGTTTTTATCACGTTGTTATGTGGTTGCTAGGATGTTCTGAGTGTATTTAGCATGCCTCTATGTGATTATTAGGATGCTTTGACTTTTTTTTATCAAGCTGTTATATGGTTGGAAGGGTGTTCTGGGTGTTCTTAGCATGTCGCTATGAGGTTACTAGGGTTTTCTGAGTGGTTACTAGGTGGTTTCTTACTGGCCCATGTCAAAAGAACCCATCCCCAAGTCTCTATAATATTCTAATCGAAAAATAGATTATGAGAGAAGGTTTTCTCTTGTTTTATCATCCGCCAGGTGAAAATTGTAATTCTGATGGAAAATGAATAGCACCTCTCCTCAACAAGCCATTCAGTTTAATATATTATTCAGGTCTGTAGCACAAAAAGTGCGATAAAAGTTACGTGCCAAAATTTTGGGCATTGATAAGAATGATGATTGCCTTAGCTAGCAACTCTAATTATTAAGTATTTCAGTTTATCCCAGTAAGCTGCACCAATTATGTCTCGTCAGGTTACTTCTGCTGGGACCCTCAACCTCAATGAGGAATATAACTATTACAGCACAATCTGTAATATTAGTTTAAATAATGAATGCGCTTAAAAGCTGATCTCTGCTCAGTTTGCTCACAATGTTCTTTGTCTGACTTTTTAAGAGTAACTGAAATGCCCATGTTTACATACAAGATAAAGGCATCCCTCTCCTTTCACCGTGTATGTATGTGTGTGCGTCTAACTATGTGTGAGTCTTAGACTCCCAAGCAGATTGTCTTGTTATGTAATGCTGGATTTGCATGTGAAGGGAAGGAACCCGTTTTTCATGCTGCACTGGTTGTGAAGTGAAGCCCCCTTTTCTCCCCTACTCCTCTTTTTCAACCGGAATGAGGGACCGCACCACCTCAGATGGAGGGATGCTGAGAGACTGACAGGAGGAGAAAACATGAAAGACTCAAAGTGTGAATTCATTAATAATGTGCACCAGTATACAATGCATACTCTTCATTAATAAATGTGTACAAAAAAAAAAAAAAAGCCCCACTGGAATAGGAAATGGAGAAACATTTTATTCTAAAGGAATGAGCACATGGTTTCTTAAGCATTAAAAGAGGAAGATATGGACAAATTGTCACAGTGACATGCAGGAATCATTTGAATCATCTTATTTTTCATCCCAGAAACTATTGTGCACATTTAATTTTGCATTGTTTAAAATTTTCATTTTAAATTGAAAATTGTCAGCTTAAAAAAGTGCAATAATTTAGATTAAAACACATATATCCTCAAGCAATTAATTTGATTCATGTGTTAACAACACAATTATGTATAATGCATTAGACAATTAACAAATCAATAGCCCAAACAATGACAATTATCCAAAAAGTGATTCTATTCTTACTGAATTACATTAGTACATGTATTGAAGTACTACATTGATTAGTATTACATTAGTCATGTATTGAACGGTATCTCTCAGCATCATAACAACAGTCACACATATATTTGAGTACATTCCAATGCACATTTTTGAATTTCTTTGCAGGTTGACTAGCTTTGTTATGGGCAAGATGTGTGTGGGGGTGGAGTTTAGATAACCCAACCCCACTTCACCCCCACATCCCACGGGGGTCACACAATGCATGTCACACATATCATTAAACCTGGGGGTTGCTTCCCCCTGGGGGGCTCCCACTAACCCACGCATAAAGGATTAAAGTGTTCTGCCATGGGATAAGGCAAAGTATATGGCCCAGGAGCCTATCCTCTATAAAGAACACAATCACATATAGGCCTAGTAACACTGTATAGAATGCTGTTTTACCTCGGTAAAGCTTTTCATGGTTAGATATAGTGGCAGACCAAGGCCATTTTTGTGTGTTTGTGGTTTAAGAATGGCCATTCTCTCTGAAATACTACTAGAGAAGAGTGTAGAGCAGAGGAGGAGATGGGAACGGAATGGAAGGAGATAAGGAAGAGAGGTTTTGTTTTGCTTGCTTTGTTTTGTGATGAGGGTTAAAGATCAGGTTCTGTTCTTATGTACCTGAAATGGTGCGTGAAAATTGCTGTTGTAGTTATGGTAATATGTTGTGCAATGGTCTGAGTTAACTTTTGACACTTTTAACTGCTGTTTTCCAACTTTATGTTAATAGTTAAGATGATTTTGAGTCATACATATTGTTTTGGAAGAGAAAGAACTATTGAAAATATGCTCTATGATTATATATGTGTGTCTATTTACCTACTGTCCCTGATCACTTCACTCTCTATTAAAAAAAAACACAAGTCTAATAAATGAAATTAGCTGCATTGTTTCTGGGTTGTAAAATGCCTCATCATAGAGTATATAGAACAGCCTGAGGGCAATGACGGCTTTTCCTACACATTTTATGCTCTGTGAATTTCAGAAATGTATTGCTTATTTATTTAATTAGTGGTTGTGCCTTGCAGGGTTTTTAACACATGCATATGCTCTCATGGCATAGTACGTGTAGAAAACTGTTGTGTCAAGTACCTCCCATCATGCTTTGTATATGTGATGTGAAGTGTATAAGATGAACACACACACACACACACACTCGTCGTTCCTCTCAGTGCCCTTCCTACATTCTTTCTCTTCATCCCTCTTTCCTTGTAGTGAGACTTGTCTAATCTTATTCACTGAGGCCCCTCTTTTCCTCTCCTCCTATTCCTCATCTCCTTTCCTCCCTCTCTCATTATTCTCTTTTCTATTAAACATTCCCCTTTTCCTCTCCGAATCCATTTCTCAGAATCTCCATTCCTCGAATGGACATTTACAAACCCTTGTGTCCCCACCTTGCCATTCCTTTCTCTCTACCTCTCTCCTTTTTATTCTCTCCCTACTCTCTCTCTCTGTTTCCGACTGGGCTTTGGTATTTAATCTTTTTGAAGCGTTCAAGATGTCACTCGCCCCTAAAGCCAGAGGGACAAAGGCCTAAATCCAACCCTCTCTCAATGCGCCGTGCCCCTCCACTGCCGGTGTAGACTTTGAAGAAGAACTGGGTGGGGGGTGAGGGGAGTGATGTGGAAGTCCCACAAAAACTTCCATGGTCCCCCAATTTCTGCATTGGTGGCCCTCTTCTTCTACTTGATGTGTCAAGGGCTTTGTGAATCTCATGTGCACCTCAACTAAAGAAGCCCCCTTCCATGCACACACTCTCAAATGTATGCAATGATGTTAGGTTGCCTATTAGGTAAGGTGAGGCCCATGTGTGCTGATTGAAGTAGGGAGAGTAGTGGTCCACAGTTTGATTTACTTAATCTCATGAGAAAATGTGTATACTGTAGTCTTTCTACTTTCATGCGTTGTGAAGATGCCTCGGTATTTTCTGTTTTCCAAGCTTATACCATCTTCAAATGTATTGACTATTTTTTGTTTTTGCTTTGTTATATTTCAACATCTAATGACAAAGACATTGACGCAAGATAAATCAGACTGAAATTAATTAAGATGGGTGGATTGAATTGTACTGAATTTAATTGAGTTGATTCAAGTGAGTCAAACTGTGTTGAACTGAAGTGAATTGATTGATCAACTCGTATACAAAGCCCAGGTCAAAGATGCCAACTAGTCAATAACATCAAATCTGATTTGTTCTTGCATATATTGTGACCAGACATTATGAAACAAATGAGGGCGTGTAAATAATACACAATTTAAATTTTTGGGAGAACTATTCCTTTAATCGAAACCACATTTGAATTATATATCACAATCAATGATGACATTGATTTTTCTCCATTCCTGTAAAATTGTGCCTGATTCTATGTGTAAATTATGATTATATATTTTTTCTTCATACATACATTACTCTCTTTGTATTCTGTTATGTTATTCTTTGTATGCCAAGTGTTTCATTTGTTTTTGATTATTGGTGTTAAATAACTTCAGGCCTCTAGTGGCCAGCACCTGTAGTAGAGCACTATGGTGAGACTATTACAGAAAGTCACTTCCTGTTTCTCCATTTTGTGACACCCTGATGAAGGCCTGTTTGGGCCGATATGCGTTGATGCTTTTTCAAGATGTAGGCCCTATAGTAAAGGATTTTTAATATTGAAATTCTACGTGAGTGTCTGGATGTGGATTTCATTTTCCAAAAAAAAAATGTCAATACAATTACAATAATTTCTTTCACACCTTCTTTCTCTCTTTGTTGATGTTGGTTATGCTGCTTGTCAGTTTGTACAACCCTTTCTGAAAAGCATTCCAAAATTTCACTGGAAAAGGGTAAAAAGAAAATCACTTCCAAGGTCTGTAACTGAGGATTGTGTTTCCACTACTGCTGGAAAAAGGATCTCACTTCAAAAGCTTTACAAACCACAGTGGTATCAAATCTCCCTAAATGTGGTTGTCCCACACACACACACATCACATTCACTCACTGTGCTCGAGGGTGATATCATCTGGGCCACTGTCTACAGTAAATGCAGTACTGGTCTTTCTTCAAGACATTAGGCAGACCTGTTAGTTAAGGCCATATGAAAGTCTTAATGAGCAGGGATTGCAGATTCATCAGATTGTGAATTTAGGGAGATCGGTGTTTGTTATCACATGGGAAAGTTGTCGCAAGAGCGACCTTAACTAAGTTATTGAATCAAAAGTCAAATTACACAAATGCTTGGCTTCTCTAGCACAGATTTTGTATTTTGGTTTCAAACACCTAGTTTAAAACTGTCATAATTTGGATTTTGTTTTGTGTCTGAATTTTCTCCTCCAGACTAAAATTCCAATATCATCCTTGTGATAGCTGTTGTGTTGACAAAGGAACAAAATAAAACCACACAGGCTTACATTCAGGAAAGGGTCGACTACTGTCAGGAGGTAGACTCGTTGAACTGTGAAAAGTTGCAATTTTAAACAATTTATTCAGGTAAATGATATGCTTATTGGAAAACATTGATATTATTGTGTTACGTTTTCCATTTTGCAGCTTCATGAATGGTTTTGTTATATATATATATATATATATATATATATATATATATATATATATATATATAAAGGATTCATAAATATTTTGCCATTTCTTAACGTGTACATACTACACATTCACGTTTTAGATATCTCTCTCAATACCTCCATATTGTACGATTCAGTGTCTATCCAAATGTACAAAAATGTATGCCTAAGTGTTGCGTACGAATACCTTTAAATGATAAAGCGATCAGGCTGGAAAAGCTTACCACATATACTTTAGTTTGACAACACGCACCCCCCAATTATTGACTTTCAAATATAAACATACCCTGATAAATATTCTCTGTTGAAATAAATGTATTAGCCAGTGGACCAGCATTTCCTATGATGCACACAGGAATATTAAAGCATTGTAAACCACCATGGATCTGCTATATGCCTTAAATGCAAACGTAAATAATTAATAATCTTCATGCATCAGCTGATGTGTTATCATCTAATGAAGCACAGGAGGCTGGAGACTGGGATAAAAAGGCAGCTTCCAGTTGTTGTAACTAGGATTAGTGTGGCATGCAACAGAAATGGTCTGAACAAGAGGAACTTGTGTCAAACATTTCTGTGCCCTGGTTAGAACTAGACAATAGGGAGAGGGTAACCTCTGTAAACAATGCCACTGAAAGGGTAATAGCTTGATTTAACACATAAAAAAGCTGAGCTGGCATTAAATGCACTTTTGTATTAATATAATATATTAACATACTGTATTTAATATATTAAAATTAATATAATGTATGGATGCAGTTGTATGGTCATGTGTTGTCATGTGTATGTCCGTGAATGTATATTTATTAGCACACTCTTACGGTCACACACTTTAAGCAGATACACCACATTGCCACGCACACTCACACTGTGAGGGAGAAGCTGTCTTAACAGATCGCTCCCATGTTCTAACATATGACATTAGTAGGTGTCCATTGTGTGGAAAGGCTGGTCCTCACTCATAACAGTGGCTGTAAAAGTGTCTTGAGAGAGAGATATATGGCCTTCCTTCTGTCTTCCTGGTAAGGGGAGGCCAAGAGTGGACTCCACTGATATTTCACCCCCACCTGCCTTGCCTTAAAAACAATGTGGAGCATATCTTACGAGTGAACGAGTCAGTCCCCACAGTCACTATATCTCATAACCTGCAGGACAAACAAAGAACCAATCTTTTCCTACTGTATTGCTTTCTTGAGCACTTCAAGGTACCGTACCTTAAGTGTACAATAAAAGCACTTAATGTGGTCTCTAAAGCGTGAACTATAGTGTTTATTCTGTGCGATGCGGTTTGTACGATTTTAGGATCAAATTGCAGGTTTATCCCCCAAAAATAACAAATAAATAAGGGACTGTTTAATGCTTTTAACTCTTCTTATCAAATGTTCTTTGTATAAGCATCCAAAATACGGTTTACACTGAAATGCAAGACAGTTGTTCTGTAAATGTCCTTTCCAGGTGCTGTTTGGCAGTGTGGTGTGTATTCTGAGTTGTTTAGTGTGTGAGGTTTGATCTCTCGGCTAAAGGAAACATCAGAGCCATTGGAACAAAAGTCTATCTGCAGATGCTTTAGTATGTTTCTGTTTATGCTCTCAGTATAGGTATTATGCCATTCACGTATGTCTCAACAGCTCCAGCATACTGTAGATGAGCTCCTAATAAGATGTTGATGCATGAAACAGGACTGTAAACATTGCCCCTATTTAGATTATTGGCTGATCAATACACTTTTACAACTCCACCAGATATTATATCTATCTTAACTATTATATCTGCCTTTCCTATTCTTTTGTCAGAAAACCGATATTCAATAGTACTATGTATTTCAGCCAGTGTAAAGAAATTAAAGGAATATTCTGGATTCAATACAAGCTGAACTCAATCAATAGCATTTGCAGCATAATGTTGATAACCACAAAAAAATATTTTTTACTCATTCCTCGTTTATCTAAAATAAAGTAAATATTTTGGTTACAGAAAGGCACTTATCATTGAAATGGAAGGGGCCAGTCCATAAATACTTAAAGGAATAGTTCACCCAAAAATGAAAATTCTTACACTCATTCCATCCCAGATGTCAATGACTTTCTTTTGCAGAACACAAATGAAGATTTTTAGAGTAATATCTCACCTCAGAACTTTAAAGTTCCAAAAATCACATTAAGAATGCATAACAGTAATCAGTAAGGCTCCAGTGGTTAAATCCATATCTTCTGAAGTGATTTGATAGGTGTGGGTGAGAAACTCAATATTTAAATAATTGTTTACTATAAATGACCAACCCTAACCAGTAGGTGGTGGTATGAACTAAGAATGTGAATTGCCAAAAAACAAAAGAAGAAGAATGTGAAAGTGAAAGTAGAGTTTTATAGTTAAAAAAAGGACAAATATGTACCTGTTTCTCACTCTGTGAGGGTATGCATGAGAGAATTTGAAAAGCAACAATGAATATGAGATCATTTATTCATATAGATTAATATAGCTGTAGAGTAATGTTATAATTATATAATAATAATAAATAATTGTATTGATATGATGGATGGTTTGTACAGGTATGCACGCTCAGACCCTCATGAATAGAACATGTGCTGCCTGAAGAATGTTCACACACATATCACAGTATCACATATCTGACCACCATGCAAATCCACACCTCTCTTTTAATTTATCATCCCATGTGTGAAGCCATTCACTCTTACAGAAACACATATGAGCACATTTCCATGCCTCCATTCTCCAGTGTCAGCCATGGGCTTTCATTAGTCTCTTGCATTCGTTTCAGATGTTCTCCCTTGGCATCAAGCATGACCGTGGCAGAGGGCTGTCCTTTGAAGGCCCATCTAAACCTGTTTTGTATACAAAATCAGTGTTAAATGCTAGCGACCTAATCTCTGATATTTGCACGAGGTAGGGTGATAATTGCAGCTTGAAAGCACAATAACGGGACACTGCACAGCGCGTTTCCCACATCAATCACCACAAATGGGGGAAAGCTAAGCAGGGTAGCTAGTTAGCACTGGTCGATTGTTTGTGGGCCCTCACCGCGGCACTTTTCGAGCAGGCCTGGCAGGGGGTTGGCCGGTCCCTCGCAGACCTGAGCGCAACCCCGTGTTCATCCGTCCATTTGGATCTGTCACCCCAGGGCTAACAGCCAATGGCTAACCTTTGTCCCTCTCTGCATTCTTCATGCCCATTGTGTGGGCCAATACTGGTTAGGCTCATCCTTACAATTGCCTTTGTCAGGAGGACCCACAGCACAGAGTCCAGAGAGGGTGAAAGAGCCAGTTATCAGACAGGGATAGAAAGATAGAGGGAGAGAAAGAGGAAAAAAACTTGGTATGTGGGAGAATAAAAAGATAGAAGAAAGAAAGGGATGTGATGGGCTGTTTTTGGATGCTCTTTTTGAAAGATTTGGAGTGGCAAGCATTCAGAGTGTCAAGTGTCAAAGTCTGATCATATGGGGAGTCATTAAAAGCCTTTCACGCAAATATGAGGCCCCAAACAGAGTTGATTAAATATAGCAGACTCTAAACAACAGCTTTACTCACACAAATATGATTAATCGAAAGAAGGTCCTTTCACACATGTTGACATGATCATACCTTACCACCTTCTTCCTTGCTGGGTCTTTATAAAGAGCTCTGCTGCTCTATAAAAAAAGAATTGATGAAAAAAATTGTAGGCAACAAAATTGATTAGTTTTGTGAGCTCTCTCAACAGCTGTTTTATTAATTGTCTTCAGTAATACAACTTTGTTTGAGTGGTTTTGTTTATTAATGCAAGATCTCTCATTCAGCATTTTATTTTGTCATCATTTTACTCCTATATCATTATGACTCTTAATATGAAGTGAGCCATGCTATCTTTGCTTCATAAGAAAGACATCTTCGAGAGCAAAAATATAATTTGCTATTGTTTTGTATGGTCACTGTGGCATGGGGGCGTGGTCATGTGTCGCTCTCTCTCTCTCCGCAGACCGACACATGACCACGCCCCCCATACCACAGTCACATTTAGTCCTCAATACTTAAAGGGATAGTTCAACCAAAACTTTAAATTCTCTCATTGTTTACTCACCCTCAAATCATCTCAGATTTGTATGACATCAAATCTTTCTTCTTTCTTCTGCAGAACACAAATTAAGATTTTTAAAAGAATATCTCAGCTCTGTTGGTCCTTACAATGAAAGTGAATGGTGGTCAGAACTTTGAATGTCCAAAAAGCACACAAAGGCAGCACAAAAGTAATCCATATGACTCTAGTTGTATAATCCACATCTTCTGAAGTGATCTGATTTGGTGAGAAACAGATAAATAGTAAGTCCTTGTTTACCATAAATCTGGGGGGAATATCACATAAATCACAGTGGAAATGTATTTATTTATAGAATACTTGAGATGTTATGGAATGCCAAATTTGTTTGAAATGAACAGGAAATGGTGCACCCTTTTCTGAATGAGTTATTTTGAATAAATATCTTAATCCATTACATCATGCTGTCTCAAAATGATTTGCATTTGTTGACAAATTTTGCACTATAACCATTGCCCCTATATCTACATGATATCAGTTTAAACCCCTCTTTGTTTTGGGGCCTTTTACCCCAAGTGAGGGGTATAAAGCTCCGGCACCACCTTTTTATAAAAACAGAATTTTAATAAAAAACTTATTCATAATTTATTTCACTCAAATTATGTTGCTCCATCAATATTCAACAAAAATAAATCCTTTTTTCCAATCTTAATAGATTTTGTGACCAGAAAAAAGCTATTTTTCCTAAAGGTGTGCCTTTGTTGTACCCTGCTAAAATATTAAGTGTTTCTGCTGCGCTATCCTGCAGCACTGCCCCTGTACTGAATCTATAGCAATAAACACACAGCATGACTAGTGTAGACCCATTCCCTAATAAATGACTCTTATGAGCCAGTTCTTTTTAGTGAATCAAGTTGAAATGGTTACTGAATTATTGTCACTGACTTTAAATGTGACTTTCTTCAATTCCAACTCGAAATGAACCTGTTATCGTGTCATGTAATATTGTGAGTAAGTCTCTTGAGACATAAAATCAGTCACTGATTTGAAAGTGCAGTTGCTAACTGGTATATATGACAATGTGCAGTTAAAATAAGTCTACTCATTGTGAGTATCTAAGACCAAAAAAAAAACATCTTAGGCTGGTTTAAGTAATTTTTTTAAGCAACGCAGTATTGCTGATATTATAATGTTTTCCAAAAACATCATCACAAACAGTGCTGCTATATCTGTTCTGTGTCATTTTGTGTGGGATTGAAGCATGGAAAACATAAGTTCTGTAATCCGGTGGGAGGGTGTCTGGAATTGCAGCGTCAACTGAATCAGTGGCAAGCATAACAAGATATCGCCCTCTCCTACTCCTAAAGCAAAACAGCTTTTTATCACAGACTGCGTTCAAACTATTTAATCTAATGGCTTCTACATTATTCCATGGCAATTCCCATGTTGTATGATAGGGTAGCCTTTAAAGAATGTTATCTGGTGTTATTTCGCAATGTTTAGTCAACGCTCTGTACATTCCAGTGACATCATTACTGACTCTGAGTATGCAGAATCCCCGAGGAGGGATAAGTCGTGTTGAATCTGTAAGGTCACTAATCAAATCAATGTGTAAACAAAGGGGGTTCATACAAACACTAGTATACACACACAAATGCAAGCACACAGAGTAAATCTATGACAAGAGTTAATCTTACTTTTGTGTTCAGTGTAAATACCACTTTCTCTTTCACACACTAATCTGATTGGTTTATTTGGACTGCTAGTTCCCACAGCTGTCTCTGTTATTGCCTGTGTTGTTCGCTGTGCACATTTGTCGCTATTTTATCGCTTTAGTCGACCAATGTCCCACTAGCACCATGACATAGTAAATCCCATGGCTGTTTCCTAAATCAAAAAACATAAATGTGATTTATTGATTGATTGATTGGTAATTGGTTGATTGATTGGCTGGCTGCATGGTTGACCAACCCAAGAATGTTCAAGGGTTCACAGCCCCTTGCTGGCTCTTCAGAACTGTGTGTGTGTTCAGTGAGGGGTCTTTGCTCATTGCATATGAATGAATCAGGCCTCAGGGGATCTGATGCTTTCAGGCTAATCCTCAGCGGTGGTGGAGATACTTAAAGCCACTTTATGACTCTTAAAACACATTGTTGTCATCCTGAAGAGATTTATGACGTCTCACTGTTGCATTCCACTCCAGTTCACTGTTGTAGAAGGTAAAACCCAATGAGCACAATGGAACTGACCAATAGAGTATGAATGGGTTTATGTCACGGTGCGGCTTGATAAGTAACGAGACTCAGCGAGGGTTCTGTGTGATTGGAGACTTTCACTAATTCAAGGTCCACCTTATAGTCCCTGTTTTTAATCTTCAAATGACAAGAAATTTTGCATTTACATTGTGATTCCACAAGTGCTCAAGGAAATCGTTTTGATTGAATTAGAGAAAGGCCAGAACTCTGGTTAAAATTATAGATATAATAGCAAATGGCGTTCAATTTAGGAACAGGGCAATCTAGGATGTCATGACAAGAACAATTGCATTGTAAAGGGAGTAATTGCATTTTTTGAAAAGCAGGAAGTTAGTGTGTACTCAGTCAAATAGAACCCCAGATCAATCAGAAGAGTTTCAGTGTTAGTTTACCAAGATATGTTCTTGACATTCATATACATGCATTCAATCTCTCAATCCATCCTTGAACTTCCCTGCTTGAAAGGCCATAGTAGACTAGCACAAATTCTATGTTGGAACCAGGCTGGCTTGAGCTCATTGGGCTGGTTTGGTGCAGATCTTCCTGGTGGACTAGTAAAGCCAAGCCATGCTGTTCACCAGTAAAACATAGCTGTTGAAGCTGGCTGACCAGTATTTGTCTTAAAAGGATGATTTACCCAAAAAGGAAAATTCTGTAATCATTTACTCATTATTTACACCATCAGGTTACAGACCTGTATGACTTTCTTTCTTCCATTGAGCACAAAAGATGCTAGCTAGAATGCTAGAAAGCATCAGTCACCATTCACTTTCATTGTATTGGAAAAAAAGATATAAGAGGCTAACATTCTGCCCAGCATGTCCTTTTGTGCTCCACTGAAGAAAGTCATACGAAAGTTATACAAAACATCATGAGAGTGAGTAAATTATGACAGAGTTGTAATTTTTTGGTGAACTATCCTTTATTATTTCATATACTTTAAAATAAAATACTTTATTTCTCTTGAGAGAAAGCTGCAATGTCTGCCATCTCTCAGACAGAGACCAGAATCCAGCAAACTCAAAACAAAGCACAAGTTTAAGATGACTATAAAAGTTAAACAGACTCCAGAAGTTTCCAACCAGATTTTTGTTTTTAAAATGCCATCTGGATCTGGGCCTACATAATTAAACCAAGTGCACCCTATCTTTCCAGGAATAATGACATGTAGGACTGCACACATCTCGCCAGTCACCTCTTGGCCCTGACATATCCTTGCTCCCTGTTGTTTCAGAGGGAACACACTTAAAACATTTGAAAAACGTTTAACCCACACACCCTGGCCTGTAAACTACGCTACTGCTGCTTCTCATTTACAGCCTCCCCATCATCCAACTCCTTCGCTCCCGTTAACCACAGGAAGTCACTCACTTCCTCATTACAGCACATCAAACAGTGCCTGCGACCATAAACCCACCCCATCGCTACACCAACACATGCCTCCAATTCTGCCCCTGTGCCCCAGCCACTAACATGCGACTTGCATTTCAAGCCACTGATTTACACAAGAGCACTTTGCTTCAGTTAACGGCATGTTATAGACACAAAGTTCATTCAATTTCCCTTTCTGTTAGATTCTTTTTTAATAGGCTCTTTTCTGACTTTTTGTGTGCTGTGACCTGGAACCGCATTACACAGTCATTAACAGGTGTGTAAATCACAAATGAGATCTCTTTCATTTGTAACTTTTATGTTTTTCTAAGCAATGATGTAAATGCAGTTACTTTGAATAAAAGCATCTTCCAAATGCTTAAATGCTAATTATCTGGGCTATACTATCCATATTCGTTTTATAGCGTTATTCTTGTCACACTTGAGGATGAAGATGAACTCAAAGGCTGCATGCGAACCCAATTGCAGTGTTTTAATGATGAAAATAGACAATTATAAACTTATAGATGTCACAGATAAATAAACAAAAGATATTCGCAACATTAGCAATAATAATACACAGCACTTAACTTGGAGAAAAGAACGTAGATAGATCAATGCTGCTTTAGACGAGACTAGACACCAATTGAAGGAAAGTGGCGAGTATGTGTAGAGTCCTTGATTAGTTTGCCACAGGTGATGATGAGATTAGTGTTGATGAATGAGGGCAGGTTATAGTTGAGGACTGGGAGAGTGATGGGGGAATGACGCCATGGGGTCAGGAAGCTTGGTAGGAGGATCCAAGAATGACCAGTGTGGAGCAGAGGGGCCTGGTGGACAGTCAGGTGTCGAGGGAGGAGCTGCCGGAGGTGGAGACTCCGAGGGTGGAGTTGCCAGGCATGGATGCTCAGGAGGCAGAGCCGCAAGAAGACGGAGGCTCAGGGCGTGGAGCTGCAGGAGGCGGAGGTTCAGGGGCGGAGTCGTAGAAGGTATAGACTTCTAGGGCAGAGCTTCCAGGAACAGAGGCTCAAGATTCTGAGGCAGGAAGCAGGAATCTCAGGGGGTGGAGCCGCAGGACTCTCAGGAGGCGGAGCTTGCGGAGCCAAAGTAAACTCAATCAATCACATGGAGTGGGTGGAGCCACGGAGAGCTCGGATTACGAAGCGGGTGGAGCTGCTGGATTCTCAGGAGGAGTAGCAGGTGAATCCATGAGATGTGGAGTGGGCGGTGCTGCAGAATCAGGTCCGGGCGGATCCGCAGGAGAAAAAGTCTCAGGAGGAGGAGCAGGCAGATCTGATGGATTCTCAGGAGGAGGAGCAGGCGAATCGACCAGATGTGGAGTGGGCGGAGCCACAGGAGGAAGTGTCTCAGGAGGAGGAGTGGGTGGAGCTGCTGGAGGAAGAGTCTCAGGAAGAGTAGCAGATGAAGCCACTGGAGGTGGAGCTAGCGGATCCGCTGGAGTCTCAGAAGAAAGAGTAGGCTGAGCCGTAGGGGGCGGAGCCATGGAAGACTCGGGAGGATGTGCCACGGAAGACTCGGGGTGTTAATGAACGGAGTGTTATTGAATGGAAAGTGTGGTTTTATGGCTCGGGTTTGTGTGAACTGTAATGACTGTGTGTGTCACCGGGACTAGTTACTGTTTAGAGTATACGACACACTTAAGATTTCCGGAGTTGCTGCCACAGATAAGTGTGAAAAAGCATGTCATTAATCTCAAGAGTCTATAATCATGGAGCACAAATCATTTTATTATCTTTGGACAACCTTAAAGGGATGGTTCACCACTTAAATTATGTATATACTCACACTTGTGTCCTTCCAAACCCCTATGAATTTTTCTTCTTCTGTGGAACACAAATGGAGATATTAGGCAGAATGTTCAATGGATAATTGTATCTTTTTTCCTAACAGTGAAAATTATGTTCCATGTAAGAAAGGCAATGGCTTAGAACAACATCAGGGTGAGTAAATGATGACAGAGTTTTCAGGTTTATGAGAACTATATGTGTTTAATATCTAAACATTAAGTTAGGCCAATCAACAGTTTGACTAAAACAAGTACTCCATGAAATTGAAGCATTTGTGAAAGTGTTTTTGTTAGATCTTTTAGAATTATCCAGTTTGCTATGGTATTCAGGATCAGAGAAGAAGGCCATTCAGTGGCATGTAATTGGAGTTAAACCAAACTGAATCTCACATCCAAAGCTTTGTCGCAAAGAACCTTTGAATGAATTTCCAAATAAAAGACTGCATCTTTTTTTACATCATTTACATTACATTTGCATGTATTCATTAAGCTGGCACTATTAGCCATGGCAAAGTGAAGAAAACTAAACTACACCATGCAAGAAGGGGAGAGCGTGGGTAATGGTAATACGTTTGGTTTTGTTTTTTTCCATTCATTTAGAAAATGTTTATCATAAACCTTTGAAATTTCATTGACATGTCAGTAGTCATTACCTGTACTAATTAAATCAAATGTAAACTTATTTTAGTCAGATACAATTAAAAAGTACACAAAGGTCAATTTTACAGTAATTACCACCAGGGTGTGTAATTGTACAGTAACAGTAAAATAAAAAGCTCTATAGTGTGAATGCGGACATAAAATTGTAAATCGATACAAAAAACACATGCAGTGTGTGATGCGTGATGTATGATTTGATTTATTGTAAATAAAATGACATCCCTAAATCTGGATTGTACATTCACGAACGTGAGATGGCCACAGTGATTGCTGTGTGCATTAAGTTATTATTAATATTAAATATATTGAGCGTAATAAAATCCTTGGTCTTTTGGATCCAAGACTTGCATCTGAATAAGGCTTCAGTGAATGTAGTAAATGTGTTTGTTTTATTTTTTATTGACCACCATCAGAGTATGAATTAATCTCAATTACCTTAGTGAAAGAGAGAAAGGATTACAATGTGTGAGACAGAATGAAAAAAAGAAAGAGTTTTAGAAAACGAAAAAGGAGGGGGTGATTTAGATTTACACAACAGCAGTTTTGGCTACATTGTAATCTCATCTCTTTGAATATTATGGTATTGAACCTCTGGCCTTTCAAGTTTGGATGCAAATGTAGCCAAGTCGTTGCTAAAGCGAGCAATCTACAATAAGCACTATGTGACCTGTGACTGCAGTGTGATTGAGATAAATTAACAAGGCATTTTGAAAAGAAGTTGAACAGTAACTTAGGCCAATTAAATGTGCGTTAGGCAAATGAATACTTTTGTATTCACGGAGACAATTACTTGAGTAAGACAATCTTTGGCATCAATGAGTACCTATGGCTATTGAATGTCTGAAAAGACCAACCCACAAACACTCCTCAATTCAAACTAAAATAAAGTGACCAGATGTTACATTTGTCTGTAGATTAATGCAAACACATGCATGCTCTTACACAAATCACACACACACACACACACACACACACACACATGTTGGTCTACCTATCATTATGAGGACTTTCCATAGACATAATGACTTTTATACTGTACAAACTATAGATTCTATCCTCTAAACCTAACACAACCCCTAAACCTAACCCTCACAGAAAACCTTCTGCATTTTTACATTTTCAATAAAACATTGTTTAGTATGATTTTTAAGCGATTTGAATTATGGGGACACTAGAAATGTCCTCATAAATCACATTTATAGCATAATACCCTTGTAATTACTAATTTACAAAATTGTCCTCGTAAATAACAAAAACATGCACACTCACTCACACACACACACACACACACACACACACACACACACACACACACACACACACACACACACACACACACACACACACACAAGAACATCCTGGAAAGAAATTCCACTGGTGATGTGAAATGGGGGGTTCTTGGGTCTTGAATGAATGAGTGAATGGAAAGTTATATGAATGAGTGACTGCATGAATGAGCTGATTGACCATATAGAGGGAGGGCGAGATGAAGAGGAGGTATTTAGAAAGTTACATTGAATTAGGAAATTCCTAGAACTCTCCAGGAGGGAGGGGAAGGGGGCGTGGAGAGTTAAGCTGGACCCCTATCCCTCTTCATGCCCCCCTGGTCAGGCTTAGAAGAGGACTCATTCTGTAGCCTTAGTCAGCATGCTCATAGGGGGCCCTCACAATGGAGCTATTTTTCGGACAAAGAGTAGAGTTAATGCTGCTATTCCACCACGCTAGGCTGGTGGGGGGTTCTGCATAGGGCTGGAGGTAGCACCGGGATGTGTTAGCGATGGCTAAAGGTAATTTTCCCCTCAAACATGGGTCAGAGGTTATGAGGTTTATGACAGATCGGGCATCACACTTAACTGAGGAAGTGTAGTAACAGGAGAGGAATCCATTATTGATTATTTGGCATGCACCGATCAGTGTTGGGGAAGCTACAAGCTATTAATAAAAATGTGCTAACTCTGAAGCTATTGAAAGAAGAAAATATTTTTTAAATACTGTGTAAAACAATCCGATTATTTAATTCTGCAATATCACCTGATATTTATTTAATTAGGATGACAATCCCTTATGAAAATTAACCATGGTTTTACTTTAGTAATCATAGTTTAACCATGGTATTTGTAGAAAAATTATGGTAACCACAATATAAACCATGGTTGCTACAGTCATAGTTACTGCAATATTACTATAGTAAAACCATGTTTACTTTTCATAAGGATTCCGCAGATAAGGGGACAAAAATACCTAATAACACTAATAACTATAAGACTTACGATATTATAGAATCTAACTGAAAAATAGTGATAAACAGCAACAATACACTATATATTTTGCTTCAAAAAAGAAAGAAAAATCCCTTTGAGGTTGCAGGAAGAAAATCAGTGAATAATTTCTGTGATTCTCCAAAAGAATGACTAAAATTAACACAACACTAAATATAAAGGATTGTTTATTTTAACCTGGTCATTTACACAAAATGTCCGGGGGAAAAAAACAAAACAAACAAACAAAACATAACGAATTACAAATATTCTGGGTTTATTACAAGTTAATCTCAATCAAGAGCATTTATGGCTTATTTTTGATTGTCATAAAATTTTATTTCAACATGTCCCTCATTTTCTTTATTAAAAAGAAAAAATCTGGGTTACATTGAGGCACTTACAATGGAAGTGAATGGAGCCAATTCGTAAACATTAAAATACTCACAGTTTCAAAGGTATAGCCACAAGACGTAAATAATATGCATGTTAACATAGTTTAAGTGCGATAAAATCACTTAGTAAACTTCTGTGTGAATGTTATATCCAAATGTACAATTTTGTTGCCATGACAGCTGTAAAAACATAACTTTAAACAACTTTACAGCTTAAATAATACACAAGTTTTAATAAAAGAATGAATGTAAGTACTTATATATAATTATAAGCTTTTTTCACACATTTCTGACTTTAAACCTTCCAAAAATTTTCAACAACCACTTCCCTTTTAAGTGCCTCACTGTGACCTTGATTGTTCAGTTTTCAAACAAAAGGAGAGTTGAAATAATATTTTGTGGTAATCAAAATTATGCCACAAATGCTGTAGCTACCAGCGGGTCCACAGGGGGGCACTATATTGCGGAAAAAGTCACACTTAAAATGTTATAATCCTTAGATCAGGCATATGAGGGTATTGTTTGAAAGCCTAGAATCTGAACTTTTCAGAGAATACCATCACTTTTGGATTTATGTTACACAATATAACAAAATAAGGCCTGAACACATTTGCGGTGCAAATTAGCGCCCCCTAGAGGTAATGGGGTAGATTTATTAATATGAATACAAAAGTATTTCGCATGGCACCTAAATGGACAAGTCATATATCAAATGGAAGCTCTCATTCTCAGGAATGTGACTATATAGATTTTGTTTTACCTTCTTACCACAGTTCGAAACATTTTTGAAAGGATCACAAAATGAAATATTATTTCTATAAGTCCTCAAATACATACATCACTTCTATGCTCTGAGTTTGCTGCTGTAAGCCCCAAATAGCTAACTACTTTACATCTACTTTAGGAAAAGCATGCTAAACAAATCATCATAAAAACATTTTTTCGATTATTTTACTATCATAAAATTGCATATCACAAAGATAAGGATCTCAGCTTTCTAATGACACCAATATTGAGCTTCTAGTGCAGTCAGAGGCTGAGTTAGAGTGTTAGAGCGCCACCTACATTTCAGATCTGTATATTGTGATGGAATGTGATAGAGAAATATATATTTTTAATGTTCTTGCTGCTATCTAGTGGAATTAAATAAGACTTATCAAATGGAGATAGAGTGAACAAAACAAGAATTACATGCTACAAAGTTGGAAAAACAAAACAAAAAGATTAAAAAAAAATCTGTTTATCATAAGATTATGAATGCATGCAATATTATTTATGAATAATTTGAGTCTTTTTTTATTTGGGGGGTTTTCTGAAAAAACATTTTTTTATGGATTTTTGCAATTAGTCTACATTGTGTTTGAATTGTGTGCTTTTAAATTTGAGTGTGAAAAATTGCAGACGGCAGTGCAAAAATGCATCAGAGTTTAACAGGTTAACTTCTACTGAACACAGAATTTTCCTTTAAATTCACTGGATTTTCACGCGCTACATATGAGAGTGATTGGTTTAGGTTAGCATGCTTGATTACTCAGCTACATTGCTGCTTTTGCAATATAATGTGACAAATGTAGGGTTTTGTGACGCTACACCACTTTTCATTGGAGAATGTAGTTTGTTACTGGAAAAGCCAAACTATAGTGAAAATTGCTTAAGTATAGTCACACTACTGAAAAATGTATTTAAGCTAGTAGCGTTGTAACTTTTAGTTATCTATACTCCCCACTGGCACCGATACAAAATATATACTTCTAATGCTACCTTGTTTAAAACCACTGATAATTAATTAAACAACTTCAAAAGAAATTTAAATAACAACTGTATTCTTTATGTCTCTACGTTTTTTCCATATTTAAGAGTAACTAGTCTCAGTTCAGCCATGACAACTCTTGGAAAGATTTAGCCTGTTAATGTGGACATGAGATATTGGCGAACTTGATCTGCCACGCTGCTGCTGTTGCAGCTGCAGAACAAGAACGGAGACTTACTACTGCTAGAAAATACACAGACATACTTAGTTAAGCATGTGGACATGTTGCTGCTGCACAACAAACAAAATGCATGACATGCTATTGCACAAATACAACAAATTCCCCAATAAAGCAGAGAAGCTGCACAAATGCATAACACAAAACACAACCCCACCAAACAGATCTATCACCAAGACTTGTGGACTGCTGCTGCTGCTCCGAAGAGCCATGTGTACAGAGAGTATGCTAAATAGCTGTGCTTTGGCCACAGGCCAAATGGCGTAAAACTTATGAACTAAATTTCTATGTGTGCCTGGGCCTGTTGGCCGAATGGCTTAAATGGCTAGTGACCTGACTCATGAAATGTATCTGGACCAGCAAAGCCCAGAGCATATTAAACTAGTGACTTTGACTAGCTTTGTGTGGATTTAATCTAATGACCTAAAACAGCGATGTGTGCCAGGATAGATTTGGTTAAGGCTTCCCTTGTTAAAGACGTGCTTCTATGTGTCAAGGTCAAAGCAGACCTTACCATGCAAGCTAATAGAAGAAAAGCTCAAGCAACCACCTAAGCAAATAGCATTATCAGAGTAAAATCTTGCAGCATGCTGAAATGAAACTGCAAAACTGAGCAATTTAATTGTTAGTCAAAGAGAAAGGCAAGTTGATTGGTTACCCGATTACGCATCAAAGGACCAATAAGCTTATTGGTTTAATATGTCACATATGAATGAGAACAGATAACAAGTTAAAGAACCTATCAGCTTGCACCACATAGAGTTTCATGGTGAAATTTAGTCAGTTATAAACAAAACACTGAAACATAAATATATAATTAACTAATAATAACATTCTTATTTGACCTGAACTGAATTCTAAATAGCCACTTGTTTGGTTCACATTAAAGTGGTAAAATTTCGTAATTGTTTAAATGTACTTTACTCACATTAACTGAAGTCTGAATGATGAAGCTTGTCCCTTTTTTATCTGAAGGAGCCTCCGTTTGAGCAAACTCATCGTATTCATTGCTGTGTCTGACTTTAAGAAGAGTAATCAAATTATTTATGTTAAAAGTTTAGCGGTACCCCACCTTGTGAAATTCTAGCAGTGCAAACCTTACTACTACCTACAACCTACAACTCTCCTACTTGTCACCCAATTCAATGTAAAACAACACAAATCAAAACACTCATGCTCATGCAGATATAATCCAGTCCACAACATTTTCCTATCTAGCATCTCATTCCCCCATCATTTCCCATCTTTTCTCCACTGTGCCTGTAAATAAAAAGTCCAGAAATAAAATAAAAGAAAACCGTTTAATTTCACTATCCTTCCTTCTCTGTGTCATTCCTTCTTCGTGTGTGTGTGTGTGTGTGTGTGTGTGTATGGGTGTTGTCACACACTTTTGTTAAATGAGTTGAGCCTTTGTTATCTTGCCCTCAAGCACACCTAGTCCTGACACCTCAACCCTCTCCTCTCTCTTATCTTTCATCTCATCTAAGTGCCCTCATCTTTCCATTCCCAACCATTTACCCCCACACTCTACATCTTCCATCAAAAACCGTCGCTATCATTCTCTGAGTCTTTTTAATTTAGGCACATTCCATATTTACATTGATCATGTGCTTTACCACATTATCGCACGCTGTTGCTGACTTTCGAAAGCTCTGAAGGCATTCATTACTGATGGGGGGAGAGGGGGAAGTACATTTAAGGCAGTGCAACTCTAGATGGGATCTAAGGTCTTTGTCAGACATAAAGCGTGTGGTCTCCTTTCTCCAGAGCGTGGCCTATAATGCCTGTCGTGGTTGTTAAGTGATTGTATTACTCCCAGCAGGTGAAGGGCGAATCTCCTCATAACCATCATTTATTTTTCCTTCCCTTTTGTTGTTTATGAGCCATTATTTGGGGCAGAGGAGAGGGAAAGTGGGAAAAAACTTTCTGCTGTTCTTTTGAAGGGTAAGCTGTTGTGCCTCATTGTTGAGGAGGGACTTTGATGTTTTAAGTCTTAAATGATATGAGTCAGAAAGAGTGTTGGGCTTCGATATGACAGACTTGAGACTTGAGAGGTGTCCAGTTTCTGAGGGGAGTTTTTGTTGAGTTGTTTTTTTAAGGGTATTGGATTTCTTTTCTGCTTTCACCTGCTCTGAAGTCCCTCTAAATTTAGTGACATCTGCTCCAACCTCATGACTTCTGGTGTGCACTAGTGCCTAAGGTGGTTGCATTTGCATTTAAATCTGTGCATTTGGCAGATTCTTCTATCCCAAGTGTCTTACAGTGCCTTCAAGGTATACCCTTTATCAGTTTGAGTGTTCCTTTGGAATCGAATCCATGGCCTTGACATTGCTGGCATCATGTTCTACCAGTTGAACTACTGGAACACTATTTAAATTAGGGTTAAATGTTATGATATGTTATTAGTCCCCATACGATTATATTGTGATTTTTTTATGTTTAGTGTATTGTGATTCAAATCAGTGATATTTTGTGATCTTCATCAATTGTTTCATATTGATGGCATCATGTCCCATATTGAAGCAGCAAAATACTCAAGCATTCTGTATTTGCCTGGTAAAAAGACACTTACGGCACATATGTATAATATATGGGCATGTGTGAGAGGAAGACAATGAGTCATTCAATGAGTCATCAACCCATAAAACTTGAAGAGATAAAAACTTAGACGAAGCACAATCAACACACTCTCTCAGTGCATGTGTGTGTCTTTCTCCCCTGTTAAGCACATACACTTATATGCAAACAGATTTTTACTTGTAAGATAACTAAATGTGAATGAATGCAAATGTTGATATGGCATTTCTGGTGTTCTTTCCCTTGTATGCAGTTATAATAAACCTGAGTTTGGAAGCTTCCTCTAAATTCAGGCATGAACTAGATTTAAAAAATTAGATTTAAATTCATGTGGAATTAAATTTTTGCTTCCTGTTATTCAGAATGTTCATCCAAGTGCACGCTGAACAATTTTATTGCCCCCATGTGTTACCTTACAAAGTCACAAGCCTACATTTACAGGTTTAGTAATTAGCAGTGAATGTACTGTTTGACATGTAATCAACTCATTTAAGGGGTAGGGGTGCTTGGAGAACAAAAAATGGGAATATTGGGACACATGGGAATATTGGATTTTAACATTTACAATTAGATTTGGGTACATTTTCATTACAGTTATTTGTAATCTGCTCAATCATT
The DNA here is from genome assembly GCF_025860055.1 of Xyrauchen texanus. Classification (NCBI taxonomy): domain Eukaryota; kingdom Metazoa; phylum Chordata; class Actinopteri; order Cypriniformes; family Catostomidae; genus Xyrauchen; species Xyrauchen texanus. The sequence goes on along the minus strand of NC_068305.1, from coordinate 29,282,941 downwards.
TTTAGTCTATATGACCCATGTGAGTTTTATGCACTAAAATAAAAGGGAAATTCCAGCATTCTAATGATATAATTATTTATGTTTCTACTCCCGGGATGAAAATCATTGAAATATTGTCCAATACTTTCTTTTTTTACTCCAGCAAAACATTACTTTACTTAAGTACTTTTATTTTATTAATAAAATTCAAAATGTGTTTCTTAGTCAAAGTAACTCAAAATAATAGACAAGTCATGCATAAAGAAATGAGTCAACCACAGCCATAAAATAAATAAATAAATAACTTAAAAATAAACAAGAATGTAATTGTCATGAGTCACACCAGTGAAATGCAGTGGATGGCAGAATTTTCTTTATTTACATTTAAGGTATTTAGCAGATGCTCTCATCCAGAATGACTTACAAAAACTGAAAATCAATCATCAAATATATCATAAATCAGAACTAAATTAACAGTTACAAAGATCTGAGATATGGCTTATTTTACACTAGTATGCAGGCAGAATCCCACTCTCTCATTAAAAGCATCCAAGCAACACAGCTTGCATGTCTTTATTCCGCAATCCTGACAGAGCATTTATTTGCGTCACTGCAATTCCAATGCAATTAAGCTTGAGGAGTTGCTGACTGCTGGGAAATATGGAAATTCCAAACAAAAAGGGTCACTATGATTTGATTGTATCTGCTGATTTATATTTTCCACAATACGATTGTCGCACTCAACAGCTGTCAAGCAGAGCCACTTGGATAGATGCTTCAAATTAAGTATGCTAATTCATTAATCTGAAGTCATTGGGAAGGTGAAGAATAGTTAATTAGTTGAATTAGTAGATGTTTTAAATTGGGTCTTATATTGCCATTTGTGCCCTGGACTTTTGTTTCAAATGAATGATTATCAAACTAACCTGGATTGGAGAATGAGCATGAAAGAATACAATTAATCTTTGAGGGTGTGTGAACTGGGGTCAGGGAGAAAGACAGATGGGGAACTGGCCCCCACAGTGAGTCTGGTTTCTCCCAAGGTTATTTTTCTCCAGTCGCCTACAGCTTGCTCACTGGAGTTATTAATACAACTATTGTTATTTAATAATTTTTAAACACGATTAAGAATCTTATTTTATCTAATTACACAATGATGATTCATCGACTTTATAGACATTACAGTTTTATCGTCTGTTAATGCTGATCTTCTGTAAAGCTGCTTTGAAACGATGTGTGTTGTGAAAGGCGCTGTACAAATAAAATTGACTTGACTTGACTTGACAGATGCTGTAAAATAAGGCACTTGAACTAATCTAGATTTGTTTGAGGTTCTCCTAATTCAACATGTGTTTGTGTCATGTGAGGATACCAGGCGCCCATGATTAGATTGTGCTGTGATCCATCAGACCAGTTTACAGATTGTGTTATGGCCATTATTCTTATATTTCCCAGCCGCCGTTTGGCATCATTCTAAAACCAAAACAGCAGCTCAGCCATGACCCAATATCCTAAAGTTGGAATTAGATGCCTTATTTTATAATCAGTAATTTCATATTTATTTATTTTATTTTGTTATTAGTTTTGTTTTATTATTTTATTTATTTATTGTAATTAATTATACATATTTTCTAATTCAGAATGGGATTTTATTTGATGTAAGATTATTCCATTTTAATTTATCTATATTTATTTCAATTGAATATTCATTTTTTTTAATGTATTGAATACAGAATGAGACAATCAAATCTTTTTTAGTTAGACTGTCAATTTGCTGATATTGCATTCTCTTCTTGTATTTAAACTATCTTCTCTATTTTCAACTAACTCACACTCTCATTTCTGAAGACGAGATTACGTAAAATTTTATTTCACTTTTTAAAACTTAAAACTCATGGGTTTTTTTTAATAACTGAGACTCCAATGCCCTTTAATAGCTCAAGAACACAGATATAAACAACATTTTAATTCATAGGATGCATAACAACATGCTCCTTAAAACAGATTTAAAAACATTAATAAATACATTACATTTCTACAATGATGCTCTTCTTGTGCACACTGAAAAATACTCTTCTGCAGTTGTTTATTTTGATTTGTTTTATTATTTTTACAGTGTATTTTTGCTGAGGACAAATTGAGACTAAACCGAAATAATGTTACTCTGCTGCATAAAAATCACCTTTCTGAAAAGTGAAGTGCCTTCTTTCTGATAACAGAGGGTTAATGTCTGTCTACTGGGTTTAGATTAGGTCTGAGGAACATATTAAAAGAATTTGAAGGGGAAATAATTTTGAAATTACAGTTATTATTTGCAGTATTGAGATCTCTGATAATCTAAACAGAAAGTAAATATACTCAATCCTGACAGAACATGAGGGAGAAACTCCTAATTAGGGACCGATTCCACTTTATCTATTACGAACCGATTCCGATATCTAAAATCTCAGTATCTGCCAATACCGATCCAATACAAGTGTTGTTTTTTTGCATGTAAAGTAACACAGACCTCTAACTACAAATTATTTCAATATAAATGTATAGTCTATTAAGAAAACTTTATTGTTAACTAGTCAACAAAATGAACAATAATTCCAGTCTAAATCTTCAGTAGAAAAGAAGGCAGTTTACTTTGCAAAATGTTTTAAACTTGTATCTGGACTTTTTTGTTCAATTTAGTTGTAAGATATCAGTTCACTTTTCATGCACATAGTAATTTTTTTGGAATCCATTCATCTTAAATATTGTTATAATTTGTAAACATATAAGAATTCTAATAATCATTCTGAACTCTCATTCTGAACTCTCCAGGAAGTCCTGGCATGTAGGCTAAATCACAGTAGTTTAATTTCCTTCTTTTTCAAATTCTGGTAGAATGCACCTCTGCTGCTGTGGCTCAGGCGGTAGAGCGGGTTGTCCACAAATCGCAGGGTTGGTGGTTCCATTCCCGGCCCACACGAATCCACATGCCGAAGTGTCCTTAAATTCCCGGCCCACACGAAGCTCTGCCGTCATTGGTGTGTGAATGGGGGAATGAGATGCAGTGTAAAGCCCTTTGAATACCGCTAAGGTTAAAAAGGCATTATATAAGTGCAGACCATTTAACAGCAATTCTCAAAATTGTTTTGATGAAAGCCCCCCTACTTATTTCCATTTAATAGAGCTGAAGTAGTGATATAATAATATTTATTTTCAATCTATTTCTGCCTAAATTACAGTTAGTGTTGCTAACTCTTGTAAACTCAAGGGTGGTGATGTAGAATTCTGTGCTGAATTCAAATGGTTCGCACTTCTTGTACCTTGCTTCTCACTGATTCTCATAAAGCTGCTAGTTTAAAAGCTCAAGCTTTAAGAGCTTTCTGCTCGCACTGCTCTATCCATTGAGAAGTATCCATCTACAGATCCATACAGGTGCATTAGCTGAGGTTGTGCCTCCGCCTGTTTATTTCACACTGCTAAACCAGATACTTCAAATGCGTCGCTAAACTTTCAAATCAAACCAAAAGAGGACGTGTGTGGGAAAAAGAGGAAGTATGGTCACCCTATAGAGTAACCATTTTTGAATAATCAATGATAAGAATTATTTGGATGTTTCACTTTTCCCTCTAACATTACTTTTTTACTCCACTAATGTTTAAGGTAAGGTTTGGGTTTGGGTTGGGGGATAGAATCTATAAATATATTATTTTCTCTACATTGTATAATGTCCTGTAAAGCTGAAAACAACTTGCTTCACTACTAGATTTTGGCGACCACTCCTGGACATAAATGAAGCTCATGTGCCCATATGCCCTACAACACTTACAGCTTTAGCCACTGGGGGCAGTGTTTCGAAATTTCAGTCAACGTATACCGATTTTGACGAAAGAAAAGTTGGTCTACTCTTTCCGATTTCACTGTGAGATCATGCTGGTGTGTCAACAGGGGCGGCTGTGGCTCAGGTGGTAGAGCGGGTCGGCCACTAATTGCAGGGTTGGTGTTCAAATCCCGGCCCACACCACTCCACATGCCGAAGTGTCCTTGGGCAAGACACTGAACCCCAAGTTGCTCCCAATGGCAGGCTAGCGCCTTGCATTGCAGCTCTACCGTCACTGGTGTATGAATGGATGAATGTGTCACAGTGTATAGCACTTTAAATACCGTTAAGTTTAAAAAGGCACTATATAAGTGCAGACCATTTACCATTCAATAGAGCAGAACAATTCACAACTTGCTGGCGCTCTGCATGCATACTATAAATTTACTTATTAAACGCAGCCTTTTGTGATTTACAGATCTATCACATATGTCTTCAAGTGGCTCTGAATAAAATGCACGAGTCATGTGGACTACTTTAATTGTGTTTTAATGGTTTTTTTATGTAATTTTTTTTGGAGCTTGACAGTAACGAACATGGCTAACACACAATATCGGGTTTGGATTAGGCTAGTCAGCCCAATACCCAATCCATCTAAAAACATCAGTATCGTTGCCGATACCGATCCAGGTATCGGATCAGTGCATCCCTACTCCAAAGGGAAGTATACTACTGTATATACAAATAGAATAAGGGGGTTTATTCTATTTGTCTAGTGCAAACAGTTGTCAAACAAAAAGGTTTTCAGTGCATCTGTCAGTTACCACAAAATTGTACTATTCAGTATAGGAGCTGTGTACACAAGTACATTATAAAGCACTAAATCACTGGCTTTGCGTGTGTTCCCTAACATACACACACATATACACAAAACTAATGGCACTCAATCGCCTCACTGAGGGTCATTAAGCTGATTTCCTTTGAGGGCTGCCCTACATTTGTCTGAGTAGCTCCAACTTATTCTCTGTGATCAAACAGACAGATAACTGTCAGAACCAGAGAGATCAGAATATTTGAACAAAATGCCGCCCCCTTACCAGCCCTGAACTGTTATGCTTGCTTTCCTAACCTCTGCCCTGGTCTTTAGGCTTAATGAAAGTCAGTGGCGGGCCATGCATTTAAAGTCTAGGCCTTCAGTGTGATTCGTACATGGTTATGCTGCGTTCCTATCAAGTTAGATGAGGGATATTCCTATTTGATATCGCCGACCATAAATGCTTTCCATTTCCCGATATTCGAAAGCTGACGTTTAAGAAAACAAAACTGCAACTCTCCCGTTAGCTTAGCAGGGGTTTGACTCTCATTAGAGATGTTTCCTAGCAACCCAACTGATAAATAATGCTACAGCACTAGCATTTAGCTTCAGGTTTACGATTATCAAAAAAGATTATAATGTTTAATACACCTGCTTCTGCAGGCGTTTGTTAAACAAGCTTTAATATCATGTAATGTGGAAACGAACTCATTTATCGATATTACTTAATAAATTAAATTTTTATCACTTTCTTTGTATATCTACCTGAGTGTCGACATGATTGTTTGACATCAAGCCCCTGAATAAAATGAAATATATTTCTGTAAAATCGCTCTTTCTCCCTCCCATTCTCTCTCCACAAGTTTTGTCACAAATCAGTGCTTTACGAATGGTTAACATTCATGCAATAGTTAACAAACTAACAATGAATTCTTTTGCAGCACTTATTAATCTTAGTTTATGTTAATTTATTCATATAAAATACATTTTTTATTTAAAAGAGGTATTTGTATGTATAAAAGTTGCATATGTATATAATTTTAATGCATTATGAGCTATCATGAATAAACAATGTATAATAGTGTGTTGATAAATTAACAATAGCGAAAATTAACAAATGTTATAAATAATTAATTGTTAGTTCATGATACCTAATGCATTAACAAGTGTTAATGAAAAGAACCTTATTGTAAAAAGCAAAGCAACTGATTTGAAATGTTTTTGTTTAATAAATATAAATAATAAGTATTTAATTAGATGGACGAAAAACTGTTTAGAAATGATATCTTTCATTTTGTGTCCATGGGGTCATTGGGGTATTTGTGTAGCATGTGCTGCTAAATTAACTAATTTGTCCTGGTGGTTTATTTAGCTAGTCATAGACCTGGGTGTGTGTAATTTGCTGTAATGCTCTCCAACACAGTAAGTTTAGTTTATACAGTGACAAAAAACACAAGTCAGCCCAGGCACATTTGTAGGCAAACAGTGGTGTAAGAATGATGGTTTTGCACAAACACAGTCACACATACAATACTCATTACTCTTGGTGGGTAAGGTAAGAGTCTTTTACAGGACTGTTTGAGTTATTACCCCCAAAACCCCTGACAACATCTGGACTCCATATTATGGACCAACCAGTACAGGGCTCAGTCGCAATTTAGACATGGTGAAATGAAGTCATCATTTTAACAGAAGTGCAAAATTAGTCAGACCTTCATATCAATCTGTCAAAATGTTTAAAGAACAATCTGATAATTATCAACACTAACTGTAACCGGAAACACAAAGAAACAGAATTTATCTAGGTGAAATCAATCATGTTTGGAGGGTGTGCTGGTTGCTCTTTTTGTATTGTGACTTGATATGTGTGATCATTCGCCTGTGTATGATGAGGTCAGACTCGTGTCTTGGATGAAAGACTGTGTTAGAACACGTGCAGGAGGTTAGAATGAAAATTTGTTAAAAAGAAACAAAGAGGAGACAATGGATGATTCTCTAAGGGAGCAACAACAGAACAAAAGGTGGCTGATATTTACAGGCCACTGCCATCTGTATGTTAATTGCAACTCACTGGTAAACTTTGACCACACTTGACACACACACAAACACTTGATTCTACACTACACATATCATCACATTCCGCATCTGACTCACAGCAGATGGCACCCTCTTCCAAACCCTTTGCCCCTTGGAGAAAATGCCCAGCTAGATGAGGCATTTTAAAGATGGCATCCTTTTGTATGGGTGTTATCTGGATTGGGACATTTCTGACAGTGCCAGACTGACAGGAATCAGAGAAACATGTTGTTGTGCTTTTGGTTTGTTTTAAAGCCCGCCTCTCAAATCTTTCCATATGTTGTCTGTACTGTGACACCTAAATTGGTGCTGGTCCCCACATATAGCAGAGGGATGATTGACAAGCAGACATTGAAATGTCCTACGACACAGATAATGAAATCTGTTGAATACTGCTGGTGTGTGAGCATTGCACTCTGAAGTGTGTACTCATTTACAACTAAATAAATGTATGTGCTTTTTTTTAACCTTAAATTCATCTATTAGTTTTAAACACATAAAAAACTTTTTGTTGTTGTTCAAATAAACTCCTAAAGATAATGCTTGTAAAGGTACTGCATGTATTTTAAACTCAGCTTAGTCATCATTTTAACAGAATTGCTACATTTGTGAGATCTTCATATTAATCTGTCAAAGTGTTACAAAAATAATCTGATAAATGACAACATTTACTGTAACCTGAAACAGAATAAAATATAACTTAACAAAGGGGACATTTTTGAAAGTGAGGGCACATTTACAACTATTTACTTTTTGTTCTCCCTAAATTTATATACAATTGCAATCAAAATTATTATTTGCATAGAAATACATATTTGATTTACGACACTAAACTTAAATGTTAAAACTTAATAAGTGCCATTGTAAGGGCTTAATAGTGATTTAAAACTACAAAATGTGTAGCTTTTACATTTTTACAAAGCACAGTACAGGAAAGTCAGCTCTCCTTAGGGTTACACATTTTTTTTGCTAGGAGTTGACTCTGGAAACTGTGTTGCCTTGATGGTATTAGATTTAAGTGTAGCTTTTAACACTATTAATCATGAGATTTTATTTTAACACTCAGGCAGTTTGTTGGCTATCAGGGTTTAGCCCTGGTGTGGATCGCTTCCTATTTTCAGGACAGAACATTCTCAGTTAAGATTGGGAATTACTCATTATCACCTGCTCCCATTACTTGTGGGGTCCCACAAGGCTCTGTTCTGGGTCCTGTTTTATTTTCATTAATATGCTCCCCTTAGACTGATTTAAAAAAAAATGAAAAGCATGGTATCTGTTATCATCTCCATGCTGAAGATATACAAATGTACCTGCCTTTTGAAGTTTTGGGATTATTGATATGTTAAATCTTTTCATGACTGTTTAGATTAGATAAATGTTGGTTGTCTTATAACTTAGATAAGAAAGAGTTAACACTTTTTGGCCAAAATGGGGATGGAAAGGATATTACCAACTGTTTTTGACCACTGCCTAGTAAGAAGCACTCCCATTTAAAAAATCTGTGTGTCATTTTTTTATTCAGACCTAAAATTTGATTGACAAAGAAATGCATTTGTGAAAAACTGTTTTTACCACCTAAGAACTATTTCAAAGCTGAAATCTCTCCTCTCTCCTAGTGATCTGGAGTAAGTTATGCATGTGTTAATGTCTTGTCGTTTGGACTTCTGCAATGCTTTATATTGGGGCATTAGCCAATCTTTTATCTCGCTTGCAGTTTGTGCAAAATGTGATGTCAATTTAAAACCATACATCTCATGGTTCCTGCAGGTGCACGCTATTTGGTGTTAATGACTCCACCCATTCAGATCTCCCAGAGTGGATGTAGACAACACAGAGATTATATAAAGAGCCTTGTATAAACTTGGCTACAATAGACATCATAATATGCACCAATAAACCATATTTACTGAGCATTTTTCTGTACATATACATATAAGTATATACACACACATACATACATACTGTATATCCACATGTATATACACCGATCAGCCACAACATTAAAACCACCTGCCTAATATTGTGTAGGCCCCACTCATGCCATCAAAACAGCACCAACCCTCCAAATGTACAGAGCGGCTTTCTGAGTTACTGTAGACAGTTCAAACCAGTCTGGCCATTCTCTGTTGACCTCTCTCATCAACAAGGCATTTCCATCCTCAGAACTGCCGCTCACTGTATGTTTTTTGTTTTTCGCACCATTCTGAGTAAATTCTAGAGACTGTTGTGCATGAAAACCCCAGCAGTTACTAAAAAATACCCTCGATGTTACAGTCACTGCCCTTGCTATCCAGAATGGCAGAGAACATCCCAATCGAGTGAAGGGATATATGGAAAATGTGGTTCCTAATTATGGTGATCCAACATTTGCCTCGCAGTTCAGGATGACAAGGCAAACATTTCTTCTAATGTCTTCAATTGTTGCATACACCAAGCTTACACAAAGCATTTCAGGGAGCTGTAGTGTGGCTTGCTGAATCATGCTTGAGTCTGAATCATTTCAGAAAAATATAAAGATATAGACAATGGGCTGTACAGAAGATACTGCTGTTTCTGCATGTACGGCTTCTGTCAATAACACACATGGTTGTGTGTTATTGTCTTGTTTTTGTTTTCCCCATGATTACCAGGCAGGATAAGCCATGGACCAGATGGCACAGTGGGATCTCCCATGGTTACCTCATCCTGAGCACCAAACATGGCAGACACAAGCACACATGTACACACATTGTGACCAAAACACAGACTGTTATGTAACCAATCGGTTGTCTAGACAGTCCGGTCTATAACCATAAGTCTCCCAGAGGATATTATTCTCTCTCCTCCTGTCCTTTCCTCTGCCAGACCTTGTTCCTTCAAAATTGCAGTGGCAGATTTATTTTTCTGTTTATTCTGGACCACTGTGAATCACTCATTGTGACACATTTGTAGGCGGAGCTTTATCTGGCTGGACCCTGTCAGCTTTCTGGCCATGTGACTGAAGTTAGTAAACAACCTGCTCCACGCTCCAGCAGGATAGCTATTAGACACACAGGTCACAATCCTTCCCTCACAAAAGACGGACTGTCCCCTTCACACATAAACGTACACACACGCATGCACAAATAGAATAAAACACACTCGCACTTGAAGTCTGCCACGCTGCAGCTGCTCCAGTTTCCATGGTAACTTGCAGAACAATGAGACAAGACGCTGCGAAGGCGAGTGTGCTCCGCACGCTTTCATATTCACTCTCACTGAGAATGTGTGCCAGCGTTTGTTTTTGTGGATGAGTGCCTGAAAGTGCATGTGGATGTGCCCTGCCGATTTCTAATAAACTCTCTGTGTGTGTGTGTGTTGCTGTGTAACAGAAAGAGAGATAGAGTGAGTAAGTGAATAATGAGGGAGATACTCATTCGCCTTTGTCAGGGAGGGCTTGGTCAACCAGATCTCTCTTCATAGTGAGGCAGATGGAGGGAGAAAGGCTTGACAAATGTAAAACAAGAAAAGAGGTTGAAAAAAGAGGAGAACAAGTCCAAAAAATGCTGAAAATATAAGAGGCTTATGGCCAACCATGGAGTGAAAATCATGACAATAGAGTCTATCCAACTGTATTTACCTTGAACTTGACTCTTTTATCTACAAATCAGTTGTAGTAAGCAAATTGTTAATTAATGCTGTAAAAATTTGTTAACAGTAAAAAACAACAAAAAACAAACAAACAGCCAAGGCTCTGAAAGGTTGTGAAAATTCTACAATCATTTACTCACCCTTATGTTGTTCCTAACACATAAGGACTGTCTTTCTCTCGAGGGTATCAAAAGCAGAAGCAAAAAAGATGCAATGAAAGTGTATAGTGACTGAGACTAGCCTATTGCCAAACATGTCCTTTTGTGTTTCTCAGAAGAAAGGGAGCCATAGGGGTTCAGAACAACATGAGATTAAGAAATATGACAGAATAACATTTTTTGGGAGAACCATCCCTTTTGAGTTGGCCGGCTCCATAAAACGTAGCTATGGCTTATCCTTTCCAATACTTCAAATGACAGATATTTTCATTGACACTATGATGTGACTATAGGTTTTTGCCTTCAAGCCATAACTTAAAAAGTTGTTTAAAGGCTGTTTGAAATATAGATGTTGCCCACATAGCGGCTTCAAGCATGCCTGAAAAGGACTGCAGTGTATTGTTTCATCTCACAAGTCGTCATACACTTAATACCTAAAGGCATTCAAACCACACTACCAGTAATAGAGACCCACTCATCCTTTGACAAAAAGCTCTTTTGTTTTCAAAATGTCTATTTATTTTTCAAAATGAGGTATTTCAAAGTGCTGTGAGTCACAGCACTAAAATGTACATTATAGAAAAGGAGAGAAACCTTTTTTGTCCCAGTGACCCAGTTCTATGAACCCAATACTTACAAATATATAAACAAAGAACGAGGAAGAGAGCAAGGAATAGAACCTTATAAATGGAGATAGAAATAATTTTTTATACAAAAGAAATCAAGGTAGAAAAAAGGTAAAAACAAGATAAAGTGATATCTACTCAGAACTCATTTTCATATGAAAATATAAGTATTAAATTTAGTATGTATCAGAAGCACACTAAAGCATAAATGTAGGAATTAGTAAAGTGTGTCATAACAGAGAGAATATAAGACATAAAAAAACAAAACAATGTGTCCTTATATTACAAAAATTGAGGTCTTACAGTACTTGTTAAAGGTATATAAACTTCCAGTCTAGTTATTGCCAGCTTTTTGACATCTTTATAAAACCAAATGACAATATTGTATACAAAAACAAGGCAGACTTGAGGGTATGCTTTTTTCTTAAAAAAATCTAATCTATTTACAAAAGTGTCTGACATCAAGGTGCGCACAGGTACATCCATGAGAATTAGCACCGGTGAGGGTAGTGTGAGAGATTATAGCCATTTGAAGTGACTCGTGTCATTTGTTTATTGTCCATCGACCCAATTACATACTGAAGATTAGCTCTGTTTAGAAGGAATGCATGTCTTCTGTGGGTCTTGTTATTGAGAGAAAGTCAGGTTTACCAGTAAGCACACAGGAAGAAAAACAAAGTGTGGAATAAAGTTAAGTGTCATCACATTTTCTCACTTCCCTCTTCATATTTTCTTTTCACTTTACATTAATGTGATTGGGGTGACAAAGTAAACCTGAAACATTCTTGACGTCATAAAATGTGCAAAAAAAGTGTCAGCAGTGAGTATCCCTAGAAGCTGTTAGCCATTCGTCATTTGACGGCGACCAATAGCTGTGAGGCTTTCAGTCATTGAGCGTTAGCGAGTCCTGGCCTGCTCAAGCCGGCGAATGAGCTGTTGCCGTCGGGCCTGCAATCTGTCTTTCTCATGCTGAAATCGGAGCTCCTGGGCCTCCAGAGAGCTGATGTACTCTGTAGCTTTCTTTAGGATGACCACCTTTGCTGCCTTGTCGTTGTGCGCCAACTCGGGCACCTGATCACGCAGAGTGAGGAAGCTAGAGCGCAGATCATTGCGCCGCTGGCGCTCCAGGATGTTGTGGTTGCGCCGGCGTTCGCTGTCCTCCGAGTCGGAGGATCGTGGGCTGCTGGTGTCACTCCTCCTGATTCGCTGGCCAGGTGTGGTGTTAGACGGGGAGTTTGGGGAAGAGCTCTGGTTCCTGCCAGTCCGTAGAGTGCTAGTGCTGTTGTCGATTCTGAATTTCTTGCTTGGGGGAGCGGTGGGGACATCTTGCGGTTCTGGGGATGGGGCTGCGTAGTTATGCTGCTGCTGGTGGATGGAGGCCATAGCCGTCCTCTTCAAAATCAACTCCTGTGGAGCTTTGCTTACCCCTGAGCCCAACCGCCCTGATGCAGATGCCTGAGAGTTAGAGACTGTAGACAGACCAATAATGGCAATCTTGCTGGTGGTGGAACGCCTTTTCTCCACTGTAACGACATCAATCTCCTCCTCTTCCTCTTCGTCATCCTCCTCCTCATCATCATCATCTTCATCATCATCTAGCAAAGGAGAAGAAGACATTTAGGTTCACATCATATTTTTGTCGTGTGAAGCATACCTTTGTAATTGTGTTCATATGCAAGAGCTGCAGGTGTACAGGTATGAACAAGCACTCTTGAAGGAAACTGTGTTTTCTTATGGGTGTGTGTCTTTGTGTGGGCAGATGAGACAATTGCTTAATGTTCTTTACAGAGGTGTCAACCACACCAAGATAATCCTTACATGCTCAATCACTGAAGACCTGAATTCTCCCCAGACTGGACCACCTCAGATTTTACTTTCTACTCTGACACACACCCAAAAGATTCTAACAAAGTTTATTTGCTGTCAAGATAGACCTTTTATGTGGAGCCTGCTTAACTGGTGACACATTTCAAGTTAAGTTTAGATGGCAAGGCAGCCTCAGTGTGACGCCTAAGAGCTATGTTTATGAGATAATGGACGTGATTATCAGCTAAGCCACACATGAAGAGTGTTTGGCATTTATTGGAGCCCACAGCCTTTCACTTCAAAAGCTCTCCACAGGAAACCGTCTGTCTACATTAAGGAGAGACCAAACAGGGCAATTTAGTTTCCAACAGACAGTCAGCTATTTTTCATTCATTATTTTATTTTGGGCGCGAAAAGAGAGAAAAGTACAGCGCGGGAAAAACTAGCCACTCTGACGCGTTGTAATCGCGTGGTCCGATTATTCGCGGGTTTAAGCGAGTAACACTGATCTGATGGCACCCTAAGCCGATGCCCTGGAGAGCCGCCAAGCAGACAGCTGGAGGAAAGGCTGCGCTTCTTCAAAGCCGTCACCCTGTAAAGAGAGACAACCCATTCTATCTTTTTTTACTTTCCTCCTTTTTCCTCTTGATTATCATTCACTGCACCTCTCTGCAAGATGCTCAGCCTGCCAAGCTCAGCCCATCGGGCAGGGAGGGAGGTTTGCCTCTCTCGTTGACGCACGCGCGGAGAGCCGCCTCTATCGCATGCTGGCGCCCAATGCCAGCTTCTCTCACACACGTGTGATTGATGCTTTGGATTTGCATTTGAAATAAATTCTCATTTAGAAGGGAAGCGACTTATTGGGGGGCACCGAATTTAGGGGCTTACCTTTTATGCAACCTGCCCTTGCATAGTGCCAAACATCTGAGCCCATGTTTTTTTTACACTAGGGCTCTCATTTCTGGGACACTTTTTAAATTTTATAAAAAACTTGTTTCAGTAAGAATTTGGTTCCTGGGGTATACAGGGTCAGGGTCATTGGTTCGATTAGGTTACCAGGGAACACAAAAACTGATTAAAAAATGATGCCTTGAATGAAGTCACTTTGCATCAAAGCATCCGCTAAATGCGTACATGTGAGAAAATACTGAATGACATAATGATCAGCTTCCATGCCCAGACAGAGGGCAGATAAGGACTTGTTTTCCTATCTAATATGGCTCGGTGACATTACCTCTGCATTAAATCGTTAACCAAGAGCTACAGAGCCAAATGGCTCAACATCTTGAAACAACATCAAATATTACCGCCATGTACTGGGTAAGCAGTCCGACATCACCCCATCACCGCCCACCACTACTACTACTGCTGCGGGTGTGTGTGTGTGTGTGTGTGTGTGTGTGTGTGTGTGTGTGTGTGTGTGTGTGTGTGTGTGTGTGTGTGTGTGTGTGTGTGTGTGTGTGTGTGTGTGTGTGTGTGTGTGTGTGCGCGTGTGACCGACAGACTGGAATGTCACACACTAATCCGATTCGGGGCCTGTCATATGATCTTCAACAATTACCCCAATGACCACTTATAAACTAGGATAAACTGTTGAGTGCCAAACGCGAATCCTTTAGGCAAAATCATCACTATCATATTTTGAATATGGTTAAAATACTACTACTAATAACATTAATACAAATAACAATAAATGTTTATTATTATTATTAAAATATATATATATATATATATATATATATATATATATATATATATATATATATATATATATATATATATATATATATATATATATTATAAAAATATTATTATTACAATAGATGTCATTACCAGTATTTTTATTAATAACAATAAAAGGGTAATAATAATGTTTTGGTATAGAAATGTCTGCCTTGAAACTACTGAATGACAATCAGACAAGAGAATAAAAATGGGAAAATCATTAATGAATGATTTCTAAAGATTGTTTTCTAAATGTATTAACTTTTGAACAAGCACTGCATGTAAGGACCGCCTGGGACACTTACCAGAATCGCTTAGTGTCTCATCTGCGCTGGCTGGAGGCAAGTTCTCTGTCCTTAGTTGTGTTACACTTTGGCTGCTGCTGCTGCTCCCGTTTCTTTTGTTGACGGGATAAGGGAAAACCACGGTAGGGTCTACACACTCCGGTATAGAGTGGCTCATCTCCGGCGCCCTGACTGTCATGTCTTTACTGACTTCAGCGCTAATGGTAGCAGTAGATACGGCTTTACCGAGTTTCTCATTCACTACCCGCTCTAATTTCTCCCGTGCCGAGAATCCACTCCACATGCAGTCCTGAATGATAATGGAATTGTCCGTAGTATCCAAAACGGAGCCGAAGAGGTCACCATCTGACGCCCCCCAAATATCGTCCTCGGGTAAGAGTAGAAGCTCGGAAGCCCAGTCCAACGGGTCACCTAATCCAAAACCCATCAGCGGGCAATCCCCAGCCACCAGGTCCCCTGGAAGCGCTGCCCGGCTCGGGGAGAGAGGAGGAGTGGGCAGCAGCTCGAATTTCTTCCAGATGTCCTCACCGGGCGGTGCAGCGTCTGGTCTGCAGAAGTAGAAGTCATCCTCGTCCGGGTAGAAACACGGCTGCAGAGAGTCAAACTCCATATCGGAGTTCGTGGTTTTCGCTGGCATTCTCACTGTGAAAGGAACAAACGGTCAAAAAACAAAAGAATTGCGTTAAAACAAAAAGTAGCTAATCACCATTAATTTCTAACAAGGTGGTTCACATTCCAATGCATTTTTGTTTTGTTTTGTTGATTTTGCAATATCTATAAAGAATAGGATAGGCCTACTTATAAATGCATTTTCTCTCTTGAGGTGTCTTTGAAGTGTTCTTTCAATATGAAGTGTGACAGTGTTCATTCACTCACTAAAACTTTGGACTGTAACTGCATGAGACAAACTCTTTAATCAGAAAAGCTTAGCCTATTTGCGCTCTGTAATATACATCTGTATAGGCTACCTTTTTACTATAAGTAAAAAATAGCTCAAAATATTCATTTATATGAAAGAAACCAGTTGCATGAAAGATATCCTAATAACAATGGGCTACTGACACTGGAAGTCCTGAGTGTCTTACCTCAGAGTTCGTTTTCTTGTCCCTTATTTATCGCAGTCCCTGTGGCCCCCGTTCGGAGTCGCACATCTACCGCGACGACTAAAGACTGTTCTGCGCTTTTGTGATTCGGACTGTGAAGTATTATTCTGTCTGCTCGCTGTGCGTAGAGAAGAGATGTTGACTCCGCCCTCTGATGGGTGAGGGACTTGCATTTGGAAGTATGGGTCTCTGCAGAACAGAAATAGGTGTTTTAAATCCGTGGGCGTTTTCAAACAGGGATGGGCGTTTCTAAATTATTCAATGAAAGTAAGGAATCTTAGTGCAGGAATCAGTGGGCGTTTTCAAACCAGGATGGGCTAACCAATGAAAGTAGGAAGTCTCAATGTTTGGAAACGCCCACTGATTGGGAAAAGCCCCTTTTTGTTCTGCAGAGATATAAGTCATTTGTTGAGCGATTTGGTTTGTAGACAGCATCAGCTTAGTCTATTTTAAGGTGTTTTATTTGCAGATTTTAAAGACCTAGAATAGAGCGAAATTATGGAAGTTTAAGGACTGAAATGTAGATGGTTGGATTTCGCCTTGCAAGATGACTTGCAAAAAGGGCCGTTCACACCGAACCCATTATTAGTGTGTCCGTCTGCGCCATTTGCCCTTTGTTTTTCTACATGCGCTAGACGGACGTTTTGACGAAGAAACTCGACTTTTAAAAGCGCATCTCGATACACATGTGTTCTGTTATGCATTACACTGCGTCACGCTTTTTTAATTCTTTCTTTCTTTCTTTCTTTGCGCAATACGCGTTCGGTCTGAACGCCCCGTAGTCTACCTTATTTCGATTTTGCTACTGAAGGCATCTTGAACTTTGTAAAATATGAAAGCAATTACACGTGAGCGTTCAAATATGATCAACTGAGTGGTATGAATGAATCAGAGCGAGTCAGTAGCATCTCCCCTTTGCAGGTCAATGAGTTAACAGCAGACCCACATCATATCATCAGGTTGACTCACTTGCGCCGCTTTGCGGTAGCAAGATGAACAAACACTTTCTCCATCTGGGTTTACTTAATTACGCTGCAACAGCTACATGGTGGTTTATAGTGTGATATCTGTTGTTTTAGGTATGCACAGAGAATGCTGTCTTGAATGTAAGATTGGGTAGGTGTGAGTATGGGATTGTAGGAGTGGAGGTGGTGGGTAGGATATACTGTTATGTAATTGTCATTGTCATTCTCAACCTTTTGTTTAAGCATTAGAAGTTAGAACCATTTTTTATTGGATCCAATTATTGTTTTTAATAATTTTTTCTTCTAAAAAAAGGTGGTGAGGGAGACTTTTACTTTTAGATTGTACTGATATAGTGTAAATGTAGAGACATTTAAGGGCAAAATTTGTCAACTTCGTCAAATACTTTTGAGATGGCAAGATGCTTTTTTAAAATTAAGAAATTAAGTTAATGCTTAAAAATGTCAAAATGACCACGTCAGAAAAAAGGTTTACCATTTTCTGTTAATTTCAATCACACTTAACCTGTGGCATTAACATCAAGCATTCTATAAACAAATGAATCTCCACTGTGATTGGATCAGTCCTACTTTGAACATTCTTCATAACAAATCTAGTCCCTCAAAACTATTTATGACCCACTGTATTGGCTGACATATTCTGTAGCCCATGTGACAACTTCCCCCTGTGACAACTCTATACTTAAAAAGTGTACATCTTTAGCTCTCTGGTGAAAACCGTTTGTTGTGGGAACACAGTAATAGAAAGAGAGACATCGTGGTTTGGGATTGAAGCGCTCCTCCAGAGCCCGATCTGACCTCAGCTCAGGAAGAGCTTCCTGTGTGAAAGTGAGGGGGAGTGGGAAGCTGAATACTTTGTTACAAGTGTGTGTCTCTGGCTCTGTCTACCATTGTTCGATTAGTCTGTGCTGGCTTTGTCTGCTTCAATCAGATTTACATGCTTTCAAATGATCAAGTAAAAACATCAAAATATCCCAAAGGGATGCACGGATCCATTCCAAATTAGTT
Organism: Xyrauchen texanus; assembly: GCF_025860055.1. Lineage (NCBI taxonomy): Eukaryota > Metazoa > Chordata > Actinopteri > Cypriniformes > Catostomidae > Xyrauchen > Xyrauchen texanus. The sequence continues at coordinate 29,264,953 of NC_068305.1, read as the reverse complement.
TAAAAATATTTAAAACATTTTAATGGCTTTCAATACAAGTCATTCGAGATAATGGCTCTATTTGGCTGTACATTAAAATTGATTGATTTTGCCCCAGAACCATCAGCCTATCAACACATGTTTAGGTGCCAAGAGAGATGTATAAATAGAGAGAGAATGAGACAGGGAAAGAGAGGCAGTTTGTGTATTCATGCAACTCTGTCTCATGTTTTCCTGTCTTACTGAAGTAGTGGGTGGAGTAGTACATGGATGGTTAAGCAATTGGGCCAATTTGGATAAAACATTCATATTTAAAGAAAATACAAAAGCACAGCATAAAGCCTCAATGACAACACGGTGAGAGACAATGAGTGCACACAGGCCAGGACATCAATAGTGCACACGATCGGAAGTCAGGCCAGGGCGCCTGCTCCTCTACTCTGGTATGCAGAGTGAGCATAAAAAGTGTCGGTTTAAAGCTTCAAACGTGTCAAGAGGTGCGTTTGACTGTGTAACGTGTGCTTTGGCTGAGCTATTTCTCTTTGAAGTCAACATGATAGCAAAATTAACCCCATTTACTTTCAAAATGCATGTTCTTGTTGTTATTGTGAATGATTAATCAGTGCTTGTTATTATTTCAGATCTAAAAAATGCCTTTTAAATCTTTAATCAAAATGTGATAACTTGCTTTCCTTTTCCACTGACATCATTTAGGTCATGTGGGATATTGGATAATGTTCACCTAAAGCCAAAAAGTATATTTAGCGATCCATTCTGGTATGGAGCCCCTCAGTATTTACAATCCAATCAGTTTCCATTGGATACATTCAAGTCCCGGCTTAATTATTTTTTCAACAACATGTTACATTATTAAAATGGATTGGGGATTAAAGGTAAATACACACATACACAGGTAAACTGTGACATAGTCACAGTTCATTGTGTTTCTCTCACCTTTATGTAGATGTTATAATCTCTCTTTTTCTCTCAATGAACACATGTAGAACTCCAACAGATCTTGCTTTACTCTGTAGCCTCTCTTTTAATCACCAGGCATGTCAATCACAGCAGATTCCACAGTGCCACATCTCCTTAACAAATGACAGACAAATTTAACTTTGTTTCTGTTTGGAGGAATTCAATTAGTAACCTCCAACCTTCTCCCCACTCCCCCACACAGTAAACCCCTTTAAAGTGCTTTTTGAAAAACCCTTAAACAACTCCTTATACCTGCAAGGAGGAGTATTTGGTGAGTAGAGGTAAAATATGATATTATTTTAGGAGAGAATATATATATACAGTATATTATAAATGTGTGTGTATATATATATATATATATATATATATATATATATATATATATATATATATATATATATATATAATATTTTTATATTTTTTCATTAAAATTTTAATATTGCTTATTACAAAAACTGTTGCATATATATGTGTGTGTATAATATATATATATATACGTGAAGTTGATTGGCTCTTTTCCTTTCTGCATTCGTTGACCGTTGGGTGCTTCAAGCTCCTTGGTTGGGCTTTCCAATTTCTCCCATTCATTTTAATAGAAGTGGCCCATCTCTGTTAAATAGTCTCTGGCATGGTTTTTGAAATACGCATTCCTCTCCACCGTATTACAGCCCATGTAGCTGAAAACAGCTCACTTCAAAACTTGCTTTTGGCGCCCCTCCATGGACCTTACACCCAGAAAATGGAACTTGCACATGCCCATATTCACCCAATAACACTTTCTGCTTTGGCCACTGGGTGAAGTGTTTTGAATTTCAGTAAAGACAGATTTTAGCTTAAGAAAAGTCAGCCAACCTTTTTCAATTTCACTGTTGGATCACTGGAACAGTTCTCGCTTCATTTCGAGTCGGACATGACTGAAAACGCACTTGAAAGTGAGTAATGTCTCTGGTAGTTCATTAACCATTCTGACTGATTCATTGAGTTCAATAAGCAAATGATTTATCAGACTGATTCAAACTAAAAACTCTTGAGTTGGTGAGTCGTTTGTTTGTGAATCGGACTAAGCTAGTTATTCGCTGTATGTTTGCTTTACAGCTTTATTTCGCAGTACACACTATTTTTATGAAATCACATTAAATTCAGGCTACAAGCTCACAACTTGGTCAAAATAGGCTATAATTTATATTACTGTCATGCTGGAGCGCAGCTGCTAAACAGCAGTCCAGGAAACACAGAGACATTTTTTTTGGCATTAGAGCTGCTAGAATAAACTTGCATATTCAATGTATATAAACATATTAATGTGTCATATATCTTCTCTCTGGCATCACTCCCTCACTTTTAGTCATCCTAAAAGAATGTATATCTTTTCATCCTCTACCATGTTTGGAAGAGTGCAAGTTAGATGCAGTGCAAGTTAGAGCAACAACACACTGTAGATAAGTTAGTCTGTAAGATGAAATTCAAATTACCTGTAATCAGTTTTATATGTTATGAACTTTCCTTATTTTTATTTGCAAGAATTTATATGCATATACATGGTTAATTATAGTAAAGATGTTGTATTTGTCACATTCATTATTCATAATCTTCATTTTTTTAAATCACAAATTGATATGAAATCTGACCCTGTCTCTTTCTTCTCTCCGGTTTCTGTGAATGTATGTGCACTTGTGGGGGTGTGTCTCTTTTTAGAGTGTTTATGTTACTACATATGGTGTATGCTTTTGTCTGATTTCCCCTCTGGTTAAAGCAGACAGAGATTAAAGATAGTGCCATAGAATCCAGCAGCCCTTCTCAGTTTATAGGGAAATTCCGCATAGTTGACTGAAATAGTAACCAAAATCTTTACTTTACATCTTGGTTGCTCTTTCCTGTCTTTGCCACAGCATCAGCACTAAGTGCTTAATCTTTTGCAGTACCAAAAAGGACAAAAATAGGGGCTTTCTAAACGAAAAGCGAAGAAACATGAGTAACACATTACAATAAAGTTGTATTGGCCTACGTTAACACAGTAAGTTGACATAGAAGTTTACAACAGCATATATTAATACAATTTTCTAATAGTTAGAAATTTTAACAATACAATTTGTATAGTTTAACATTAGTTAATGCATCATGCACAAAGATTAGAAAAATTAATTATACATAATGCATTAAAGTAACAATTAATCAACTTTCATCCCAGAAGTATATGACTTTCTTCTTCTGAACACAAACAATGATTTTTAGAAGAATATTTCAGCTCTGTACATCCTCACAATGCAAGTGAATGGGTACCAACATTTTAAAGCTCCACATAAAGGCAGCATAAAAGTAATCCATAATACTTCAGTGGTTAAATCTATTTACTCAGAAGCTATATGATATGTGTGGGTGAGAAACAGATCCATATTTAAATCTTTTTGTGTTTGTTTGTTTACTCTAAATTCTCCTCCCTGCCCAGTTGATGGCAGTATGCACGAAGAATGAGAATTGCCAAAAACAAAAGAAGCATGTGAAAGTGAAAGTGGAGATTGAAAGTAAAAAAAGCAACCTTCAAAAAACCAGCAAACTTCTGATTAATAGTTATGTGCTTTAGCCCACTACGCCACCACCACCAATATTGTTCAGGGTAGATTTATGCTGTCTTTATGTGCATCATGGAGCTTTAAAATGTTGGTACCCATTCACTTGCATTGTGATAACCTATAAAGCTGAGATATTCTTCAAAAAATGTATTTTGTGTTCTGTAGAAGAAAGAAAGTCATGCACATCAGGGATGACATGAGGGTCAGTAAATGATGAGAGAATTTTTATTTTTGGGTCAACTATTCCTTAACTGATGTTAACAATTAGAAACTTTTTGTAAAATGGTATTTAAGGATGATTCAAACTAAATCATGAGCAAAATTAGTTCTTACTTGCTCTGTTCCTTTCTTTCGTGCTTTCGATTTTCAAACTTTCAAACATTCTCTAAACAACATTGAGGACAGGCTTGCATCAAGCATGTAACCTATACGTCACCCACGGTGCACCAGTTTGGTATGCCCCTGTTGATGTTTCCATAGGTCATCCTGTCTTACTGTATATCTGAAACTTGCCATTAAGGCTGCAGGTAGAGCTGACATGTGTGTGATTGACCGTGTAAAAGCTCATTGGTTTGTTTGCACTGTGATGGTATTTCACACTGTATCACACGCTTGAGAATGATTTATTATCGCAGAGGCCTATTTGAACAGAAGTTTTCATCCCGGATGAGACTTTGATGAACCTCCAGTTGGTTTATTTGGGTAGAGCAGAAATATTTGTGGAGGAGGTGCGAGACCACTTCCACTTTCATCTCTCGGTCAAGTATGAGCCTGATAAACCTTCAGTTTACTTCTCTTCAGAGACAGATATATTCCAAGTTAACTGTGAATTCTATGGCTTCTTTAAACACTGATGTGCCATTTTGGTACTGTTATCAGTAATTGGATAAAAACAGCAAAATTGAAATGGGAGAGTATAAGCTGTGCAGAGATCATTTACTCACCCTCAAGATTTTCAAAACTATATGACTATATGTTTCCTCTCTGGAACACAAAAGGAGATGTTAGGCAGTATGCCGAGGCTGTCATTATGCCCAACATCCCTTTTGAGTTCCACCGAAAAACAAAATCGACCATTTCAAGCATGAAAACTATAACAAGTTATCGGTATCATTACCTGGTCCTTAAAATAAGGCTCTACATATTTACCTCAAATAGCATCAAATATTTACTTGAAGTGACTTATCCAGACTTCTTGTTGATACTGGGATTTCGCTAATTGAAAATGTAACATTTTAATTTAATTCTGCTCAAATGAATGAAATGACTTGAATAAAGATTCGTTCATTTTGCTGAACGAGACTCAAAGATCCAAGTCAGTAAAATGATCCGATCTTCCCATCACTATTCCACACGTTTTAAGTACGTTTTCTTAAATTATAATTGCCGTGTAATTTCAATGTTAATACATAATAGAGGGAGCCTAACTGAATCAAGTAAACAGAACAAATGTTAACATCTCAAAATAACTCGTTAACTTGTTGGTGGGAGCAGTGCTGATGGCAATTTGGTGACTATGCCACAGGTAGCAAAAAAATTGCTCAATGATAAAGCATTATGTAGAATACTTCAAATGAATTGGTCCCCAACCTAGGCATAAACTCCACTCTTTACCATAATGGTAACCCTAACATGGTAAGGGTTAAATCCTAACAAACCAAACAAAAAATAAGTCTCAAACTAAATGAATATTCATGTTATCACAACACAATTAGATAAGGTAAGGCTAACAAGACACATTGGTTACATACATTTTTGAGTTAAATGAACATGGTAGGGTTAGGTTAGGATTCTTGAGTGTAGCTGCAATGTATATCATATTATCAATGCTTTTAGTGGAACATCAGATGGACACACAAATGTACACTTGCACACACACACACAGCCAGTTCATTCATGCACACGTCCACATAAATCAGCCACAGAAAAGAAACATAAAGTATCCTACATTTTTGTTTGTCACATCAGTGATGTTTCTGATGCTTTGATGGGTGTGAATACAAGCTCTCACTTGCCACATGCAGACTTTGCAAGAGCTAATGGAAAACGCTGAGATGTAAATCACTTGTACTGTATATTCATTGTGACACTGTAATGTATTGCTAATGCTCGGAGGTCCACTTGTAAGTGATGTCGAAAGCAGCCACTGTGTTTATCTTTGTCTGTCTCCTTTACAATCTTATCCATTTCTTTCACATTGTGAGAGTGGATCCACAAGCCATGGTTCTTGAATAAACCTGTCAGTCATTTCACAAACTTGTTTGTCTGACTGCTCTGACAGTTTGAGTTAAAGCTCTGACGAAATATGTTCAGTTTAAGAGGCCCTGATAGACCGGAGCGGAAAGCTTTAAAGGCAGAGTGTAAACTGAGTGTGTGTAAATTTGGCCTTGGCCAGGCAGGTTAACGACCCTATTGTTGCAGTTCAAAAACCAAGTGGCACGATTCACTGGCTTGCCATGAATCTCCCTTGTCAGTGTTGGTTAACTTTTATATTTTGGGTGTGAGTTTGTGTCTACAAATGGGATTCAAAAGTCCACTTGTGAAAATGCTTCAGTTTTGCCATTTTCTAATTTAAGACTTTTAATGCTTTTTTATATTTACAAATAAAGTTATCAGCATCGGGGTGGATTTAGGGATTTGGGGGTCCTAGGCAAAGTACAGGAATTTGGCCCTCTTTAATGACACACATTTACATTGATTTTCTCTTAAATGTGCTTAGTATTATTATTTTTATGAAATGGTATGGAGAAAATATTCCTACATCCTGAAAATGATATCACTGAAATACAGTAAGTGTCCTGAGATACATCATCAGTCTCTGTGACAGCACTAGACTGTGCAAACAGCAAACAAATATGTGTCTGCGGTTGCACCTTTCCCACTGGTTGTCTGAACTAGTAACAATGCAGCTTAACTTGTAACTTGCAACGGAGTATACAGAGAAATCACACAAATCTTTCCGAGCAGTTTGGCTCACTTTGACCTGTTTACGAACTTGTGTAGATGCAAAAAAAAAAAACTTGGAATAATCCATTACAGCCTGATCTGAGGGGGAAGGGGGTTGCATGCATGGTGTTGAAAATAACTGCAATGTAAAACATATCTGTGTTGTTACAGTGATAGTTAATATTTCAGCATGCGTCATTTAGCATTAATGATTATAACAAAGCATATTATTTGTATTTTTAGGGGGCCCTTGGCTTCTGGGGACCCTAGAAGGATGCCTGCCTTTTCCTAGTGATAAGTCCACCCCTGATCAGCATAACATTTTGAGTAAAAAGTTTGAAGTATAATTTGAGAATTTTTCAAAGACCGTCTTTTGCCGTTCAAATGGTTGGAGTCACAAATTGGCTTATTTGTGACCTAGTGCAGAATCTGAAATATATCTTATTCATTTTAAGTCATAATGTTTCTTTTTCTTTTAAAAATCCTAAAAAGATCGGTTATTTCAAAGTTTAAATTAGATTTTGAATCTTCAAATTTGAATTCAGACTTTAGAACCCCAATGTATATATGTTTATTCTGGTCTCATAAGTTGTAATAATTATTACGTACAACTTTCACTGCCAGAGAGGAAAAAAATAAACCAACGGACAATGTTGTTATGATTTTCCTATGTTTAACACATTCTCAAATCCTAAACCTAACTATGATTTTCATATGAAAACTTTTGTGCACCACAGAAGAAAGCGTCAGGATTTGAAACGAGACAAGAGAAGTGTGTTATAGGTTATTGACATACTGTACATCATTTGTATTGCATAAATAAATATGGAATGACTAACAAAATTTGTCTGTTTATAGGTGGGTCTCTATGGGAAAAAAGATTTTACCTACGAGCCAAGTCACATGATATTTTGCGATTTTACCACTGTTTACAAATTAGTACGAATTGTCATGAGACTGTGTTTGGTTCATTTAAATAAAGAAGCACAAATATATTTGACACATTCGCACACTGAATGACAATATGACTAAAAAAGGTCAACCAAAAACCTTTAATTTTTATTTTAAACATGCATAGTGAAAAAGTTCAGAGTGCTTCACTGTGCAAGTTTACTAGACATTCACTGTGTGACTTTTTAGTGACTTTTGACATATTTTTTTGTCTCCACATACCTGAAGTTTGTTTGAGTGCGATAATTCTCTCTATTTGGTATAATTACTCTAAAAAAGTTTATGATCCACTATATGACTGGGTGTAAAGATTGAACAAATTGAATTAAAACTAATTCATTGTCATATATAGATACACATCAATAAATTAGCCTGAAAGTGCTCTTAATCAAACTAACTAGTTAATAATGTGATTACAGACAACACTAACAGATCTTTGTGTTCCAACAGAAAACACACATGAGCTTCCCTTTGATGTTATGCTTGAAAAGACATGGCTTCATGTCCTACGGATAAGCTGTGTTGATAAGACCTTCGTATGTCACAATGTTTGTGTATGACATTTAAGGATGCAATAATCCAGTTTTTCTCTTATTATTTACTTAAACAGGCTGTCTCTCGCTCCGACCTGTTTGAACTCAATGGCCTGTTCCTAGAGGTCATGGAGAGGCAGCCCTTTCTCTCACTGTGTGTCCTCCCCTTGGTTCTTTCTTTATCTAAGTATGTTTGCTTGGATCTGTGGGGGTCATTAGGAGACTAAACATTTGCCTGGATCACAAAGGCAAGGATGGTTAATATGTTTCAACGACTCCATTTGTGTGTGTCACACTGTCATTCTCCTCTGAACACTGACATACATCTCACCACCTTAAACTGAGAAACGGAGATATAGGAAAAAGAGCCTAAACCAGAACTACAGCACTTCCTGCCAACGTGCCCAATCTTGCCCACATCAGATCTCATTCGCTTATGGGAAACGGGACCAGAAAAAAGAGCTGAGAGAAGGAGAGAGATAAGACACATCAGTGCTGAGCAGATTGACCACATAGAGGAAAATGTTACGGGTTTGGACTGGGTAGAGTGTGAATGGGATGTAAGAGCAGGCACAAACAGGAAAATCATGTGTGTGTGTGAGTGTCTGGTTATCTGGCCTTTTGAGTGCTCCACTCCTATCTGGACAGACTGCCACCTTCCTGCCACCTTTAATCCCCACTAAAAGCTAAAGTTTCCGGCCATAATTTTCGCCTTTATATGACTTGTGCGTGTTGGTGTGTGTCTGCGAGAAACTCAGTGAGAACAAGCCTATTAGTTTGTCAAGTGTCTTATCAAACCCTCTTGTTCTGTTCATATTGACTTAGTTTTTATTGTTGGGATCCCAGAGACTCCTGAATGTTTGTGTGTAAAAATAATGGAATGACAATTGATTAATTCCTCTAATATTTTTCCTAATAAAACCCAGTACAGACAGATGTTAATTAAAGGTGCTGTAAGCGATCTTAGCATTTTGCTTTCAGGTGACTGAGCCGCTGAATTAGCCACGCCCTTATTCCAAAACCCCGCCCTCCAAAGATTATTTTGAGACCAAAACGAGCAAAAGAGCAGCATTGTTTGTTATCAGCTTTTGGTTTCTAATTATTTCTCAGATTATTGATTGTAAAAACATTAGGGGGCCTGGGTTGCTCAGCAACTATTGACGCTGACTACCACCCCTTGAGTCACGAGTTCGAATCCAGGGTGTGCTGAGTGACTCTTGCCAGGTCTCCAAAGCAACCATATTGGCCCGGATGCTAGGGAGGGTAGAGTCACATGGGGACCTCCTCGTGGTCGCGATTAGTGGTTCTCGCTCTCAATTGTCACGGAAAGCAGTGTCATGTACAACAAGCCATGTGATAAGATGTGTGGGTTGACTGTCTCAGAAGACTTGTCCTCCGCCACCCAGATTGAGTAACCATGCCACCACGAGGACCTACTAAGCAGTGTGAATTGGGCATTCCAAATTGGAAGAAAATGGGATAAAAAATAATAATAATATAAAAACATTATGAAAGTCAAAGTAAAGGATAGGTCAACGTTAAGTACTTTTTAAAGCAATTAAGTAACCCTGGGATCTGGAGCACAACAATAGCAAGAAGGTTAAAACAATACATACAAATAAATAAAGAAATAAACCCATCAGCTCCGAAAGACATTTTACAAAATTACCCTTTCATTTAACACATAATAAGAATCCATCTTTATCAGACAAAAAATATATCATCTTCACAAATTATCGAAAATTATCTTTTAATAAGCCGGTCTCTTCCAAGATCTCCAAATCGGTATCCAATTTGTAATATGACTTCACCCTATAACATGCAGAGACAAGACCTGGAAGCAAAACAAAGAGCAATGAGGGCTGGTCAGGTTCTCACCCTTTAACCCTTCAAAGAATCAGAAAGGCAAAACTTGTAACACTGTGAAACAGACAACAGCTGGCAGGGCAGAAGTGATGGAAAGAAACAGAAAACAGAGAGAAAAAGAGAGAGGACAACAGCATTAGAATGCACCCTATCTGCGGTGAGAAGCATTGTGATTCAATGAAGACAAGAGCATTATACATGGAGCAAGAGTGAGAGAATACTAATGAGCCAGTTTGAGTGTTTTTGTGTAAGTGTTAAAGATTAAATACTTTCAATCGGTTTTGTTTGTCACACATTAGAACAAGTAAGAAGTGAAAGAACAAGACTGACTAGATCTGCAGGGCATGTCAGTGTATTCGAGTGTGTACATCACTCATGACACTGAAGCTGAATTATGTTGAACATTGCACCATACTAATACAGATGTGTATAGTCATGTCATTTATAGGGTTGAAGTGGTTTACAGAAAACTATTTATTATTTTTTTTTTAACAGCTCTATGGAATTCTCATTTAGTTTAATTTAAGTGTCAATTATGTCTTAGATGTTTCTTCTGGGGAGAAATAAATAGAAACAAATGAGGTGATTGTTGTTGTTGTTTATTATACATTTTGTACTGTATATTAAATGTCACGTGCTTGCTAATGTCACACAAAATTCACCCCAAAGAAAAGTATAAAACTCAAGGTTTTCCCATTGTCTGCCATTGTTTGCTAAATTCACACAAACTTCACTGCAAAACAAAATATCCTTAAAAATCAAAGTTGCTTCCTAAAAATCCTTTCAAGGAGGAAAAAGAAAATATGTCATCAGCGTCAATGCTTTGATTTCTGTAGGGTTAAAATGCATTTTTGACATTTTAATATGGCTAAATAGAAAATAGTTTATTAAGCAACGTTTCGGTCACTCGACATTTACAAACAGAGTGCAAACGCAAGCCAGGATAGTGTGTGGGATTTTTTCCATTTCATTGAATTTGCTACAGCTTATGTCCGACACACCTATCAATTACAATTCAGGTGTGCGACTTTAGTTGTTCATCAATATGGCTTTGTAGAAGATAACATGCCACATAAAATCACCAGTTTAATATAATTTCTAAATAAATCAGAATCAGGTAATTGGCCATCCATAATAGAAGTATGTCTTGGTAATATTTACAAGAGGAATTTTCCTGCGCACAAAGTCACAAAAATGTGACACACAAAGCAGTGAAAAAATAATATTGACTTGTGTGTAAGCAGACTGATCTCACAGTGAAATCGTAAACTGAAGATTGATAAAGGGGCGTTGCTAGCATTGGATAAGGCAAGGGGCTAGTTCGCCATCGGTCCTTGGGGGAGTGGTGGTGTATGCCATCAATGAGGTGTCATTGTTGTCATCATGTCCCTGTCTTCCTAAGCTACACCCCACTGTTGTCAGGACAAGGTCTCTGATGTATTGGGTGAGATTAGAGTATTGAAAGGAATGTGTCATGGATTTTTTCCACTCAACACACACACTCAAGCATGGAATTACCTGATAGGATGGCCACTGGAATGGAGATGAAGATCAAACCGTGACCTTTCCTACAAGGCAAAAGCAGTCCTTTGTTCTCTTTACATGATTGGATGGTCATTCCCACACAGTCTACATTAAGTGCTGGATTGCAGTGAATTATAATATCCATATCGTTTCAATGGTCCACTTGTCTCTGAGAAAAGAAAACAACACAATTAAACAAAGACATAAAAAGAAAAAAAGAGTGAGATCCTTGGTATTTTATTATCCCCTATTGGGAATGTATTGACAGAACATGCCATATCTCTTTTTGTGTGTGTGTGCACCAGCGCAGGCACACTAGTAAATGACAGCACACTCTCGGGTGCTGAGTCCACTGGGTTCACCTGTTGTGAGGAGACCTGCCAGACATGACAAGCCGCTCCATCTGTCTGGACAGGTTGAGCTCCCAGAATCAGGGGAGTTGACAGACATTGAGGAATTGCCGATAACCCATGTCATCAGCTTAAAATGACCCCCCCACACACACACATATGCAAACATTCAAAGACAAACAACAAAACAAACAAAAAAATTTCTTTCCTTCTTTGTCAGGGACATACAATGACAGTTTTAAATATTAATGGCACACAAGATAATATTTGAGAAATTAATAGTTATTTTAAAGAAATATGTTTAAAAATATGTACAGTGTAGTATGTGTAGTTCTGAGTGTATGACTTGAGTGAGACAATCAATCACTTTGAAATATATAAATTATTTTGAATTCATTGAGTGGAAAAACAAAGACTGGTTGTCTGTGAAAAAGTTTTGAAAAGTAACTTAAAGTAATGTAATGTAATACTGTTTTTCAATCAAGAAACGAATAGTGTTTCTGATAACAATTTTAAGAGATCCATAGGAATACTTATTTCTCTTATTTAATTACTTTTTTGAGTAACTTACACAACACTGATCATGGGTGACATTTATGCCTGAATGTATTTTTAAAATGGCATTGTTCACCTTAAACTTTCGCTTTTGTGTAATGATACGCACGTATATGCTGTATGCTTACTTTTTCCCAGGGCTGTTTTGGTATAACGACTTCTAAGGATCAATATTTGCATATACCCTCAGTATAGCCACTTGTTTTGCTACTTCAGAAGTCCATAATCTACTGTTGTGTTAGTTTCCCTTTAACTGTATTGGATGTGGTTTTGTGAAACTGGCGATTCTTTGTTGTAATTGTACAACCTTTGTCACCGCGTCATCGTCTGAGAGAATTCATGGCAGTGAGTGGAGAGTGAGAGAGAGAGTCACCTTCAAGCTGAAGCAGTAGTATCAGGTAAAACTAATAAACAAAATAAGCCAAACGTCCCATAAAATAAGGAATCGTTCAGTAATTAAGGGAAAAAATTGTGTTCTGTATGAAATCCATATGCGATGCCATTTGTCCTGTATTTTGGTGTCACACACCCAAACTGCTGAGAATGTTTCACAAATCGAGAGAAATTGACCTGAAACACACACAACTTTTGCGTGAGCGTTTTAACACAGACGGCTTCTTATTGAACACATTTTTGCGTCCGTCCGTGCTGTTTTTCAATGTAAAGCAATGTCTTACACGAGCGCATGTATAAATGGGTCATGCCAACGATTCGTGACATTAAGTCCCCAGTACAAAAGTTTGTGGTATTTATATTGTTTCATTTCACCGATTACAATTTTAATATGGTTTTTAAAAATAATAAAGACTTTTTATAAAGTTACACACTTCTGTTGGGTTAAAAGTTACATTTTTATTAATTGAAATTATTTTCTATTGCACTGTGTCATTTCCTCATGTCTCCAAATCTGCAAGTCTAACAACACCTTTGACAAAAATAAGTGCTAAATCATTGGATTTCCAATTTTTCCCCCATACAATTAAGAATTTAGTATCACATTCTCTCACTAACAAGTATTCATTTGTGGTAAATGTATCATTTTAACACTGATAGTGGAAGTTTTTTGTGTGTCCCTTGATTTATTGTCCACCCTGTTATGTTATGATACTGTGACCTTTCATTCAAGATATGTTTGTAAGGGGGTTAAGATGGGCAAGGAGAGGCGAGAACAGGCTTGTCAATATAAATAATAATTTAATGGAAACTTAAACCAAAAGCACAAACATAAACACACATGACGGACATGCCCGTAATTCTCTCTCTCTCGAACCGTCGTCACCGGCCGCCTTTATCCCTCGCGCGCCCCATCAGGCCGATTGGGGACCGGGCGTGCGACATTCTAGCCCCGCCCCGCCCCCCTCCACTCCACACTCCTCCCGGCGTTACCTCAGGCCGGGGTGCCACTGGCATGACCTATCCCCCCCCCCCCTCCCTGGGGAGGGGTGTGCTTTCCTCTCCGCTCGCGGTCGGCCTTTATCCCTCTCGGGAGGCTTGATTAGCCTAATACGGGACCGGGTGTGTAGGATCACGACCCGGCCCCGCCCTCCACCCTGCCACAATGTTATGAAGTGACATCACACACACTGGTAATGAAGTACCCTCACAAATAGGTGCCAGTAGACTAGTGAAGCCTAAACAAAAATGTCTAAGTGTACCTTGAAATCAATCATAGCTGTACATGATTACATTTTTTTGGCTTGCTAATGGAGATGCAAAGACCTAATTAAATAACAATAATTTGTTGATTAATTGCTAAATTTGTTATATAGAGCCAAAATAACATGCTCATTGGACTTCGGACATGACCTTAACAAGAGCATAACTAAACGACAAATCAAAACAAAACAAAACAACCGAATTGACCTGCGTTACCTTAAACATACAAAGACTGTTCCAATCAAAACCATAGTCCAAACACACAGCCCCAATGTACACATACTGAAGGTAAATGTTAGCCTGACTCATGTGTCAGCCCAAATAGACACTCTTGGCTCTGTGAGCTTTGTGTTTGTGCGATGACAGCGGTAGCCTGGAGCCAGTGGCCTCTGACCTCCCCCAGGCCATCGAATGCCCTCCTTCATCTTGGCCATCGAATGTCCTCCTTCATCACCCCCCACCCCCCCACACACACATACCCACCCTCCTCATAATGTGATCCTAAAATCAATTAAATATGACATTCCTCTGGACTGAAGTCATTTCCTTATTGCTTCTATTCATCTTTCACTTTGTAGCCATTCAACGAGTCTCAATCTCTCTCTCAGATGACAAGTACTGGCTTTCTCTCTTCTAGTCACACGGAGTGTGTGAGGAATGTGTGCAAGTTACAAACAACCTCCTGACGGATTCACAGCCCATTCTGTGCATTCCTGTCTCACTGCCAGCCCTACCCTGCCAACTACCCACCCTCACATGAGCTGGTATCAGAGAGGGGTGTAGAGGCAGACAGACAGAAAGAGAAAGTATCCATCCAACAGTAAGATCTAATACATATGTACATATTCAGCTTTATTACATTGTATTAAACCAGTAATAAAATAATTATCACAATAACTAAATATTTGTCCTTAACTATAATTATTGCTACACTTATTACTGTAACTCTGACTTTTAATGCTGAAGTGTGACAGAACATTCTCCTATCCCAGCTTACTGTAATATACACAGACAACCGTAAGTGAGCCATCTGTAGAATTAAGTGTGTGTGAGCTAGATTCCTGAATCACATTTATACATTAAGAATCATTCTGTTGTTGAGGTGGTGAAGTGTGTGTGTGTGTGTGTGTGTGTGTGTGTGTGTGTGTGTGTGTATAGGAAGCTTGAGGAAGTATGTTGTATTATTGAATGAAGCAGTCGGGTGTGTGTGCTCAGAAGAGCAGGAACAGGAAGACTGATCGCCAGTGGCCAGTGTGACTTCCTGTGGAGGCCAGGGCCGGAGAAGAGGCCCATGGGAAATGGCCATGATCACAGCAATCAACATGATTAAACCTCTTTAAACCACCCAGAGAGAGAGACAGAAAGAGAAAAAGGAGGACAGTTCACAAGAGACAGAATTAAGAGTTATTTTCTTTGAAGCAGTACCAAAGCAGTTTGTGTGATATTTGGAGTGAGTTGAGTTTTGGGGCTCAGCAGCTGCTGTGGAGTGATGCTGGATCTGATGGTAATACCAGTGGAAAGTCCCCTGTGCCCTGCACACTAACCATCACATCAGGAAGAGCTCAGTGTTCTGCATGTACATCGTAAAAATGTTTTGTCGGATAACTATAAATGTGCTTTGTGTGATGACATCTACCGCAAATGAACAGAAATTTTAATATGACTAATCAACCTGACTACTTTAGGTTACACCAATGAATGTACTGTAATTGAGTCACATAGGGTAGAAATAGAAATCCTTAAGGTAACAGTTACACAGTTTCACTTTTTTATCATATACAATATATATATATATATATATATATATATATATATATATATATATATATATATATATATATATATATACCCCATCTCTAAATTAGCCTTTGTAAAACAGAACTCTTAATTAATGAGTGAAATCACCCAAAAATGAAAATTCTGTCATCATTTACTTATCCTCATGTTGTTCCAAACCCATAAGAATTTGTTCCTCCTTGGAACACAAAAAGAGATATTAGGCAGAAAGTTATAGACTGACAGCCTTATTAACCATTCACTTTCATTGCATATTTTTTTCCCCATACAATGAACATGAATGGTGACTGAGACAGTCTAACATGATCTGAGTATTCATATTTATTCTTAAGTTAAGTGTGGTTCTTACTACGTTTGCATTGACACTAAAATATCCAATATTAATGTATTAGCAACATCAAAAACATCATGATTTTATGAATAAATAGACCCAAATTTAAGTCTTTATTAAATGTTCTTCGTCTCAATCTGCCACAGGTCAAATAATTACATTTATCTGGCCATTACATTTTTTATATTGTTGAAAATTGGTTATGTTTAGGGGTAGAATTAAGGGATCTAAAATATTAATAAAATAGTAAGAATGTAACTATAAAAAATTTATAATATAAAAGTTTTGTAAATATTTAACGTTCTGTAAATAACATTTCTGAATCTGTAAATATGTAAACAAGTTTTAGATGCTGTCAATTCATCCGTATTGTACATTTCAGTGTCTATGCAACAGTACAATAATATAAGTTTACATGTTATGTACACTCAAAACAAGAATTTTAAGATTTAAGCATTTCAGTTTTGTTTCAAAATTCCATCAAATTAAACTGAGAATTTTTTTACAAAATTAAATAAAATAAGAATCACAACATTTTCTTGTTCCCAGACTTTGCGAATTTGACAAGACAAACGCGTTTGATTTAAGGAATGCAAGAAACGTTTACATCAATGGAAGATCGCTTTTTCAATGATGTTCCCGGCCAAACTGTGTATAAATTCTAAGGATGGCCATAAAGTATTTTTATGCCCCAAGCAAGCACTGTCCTTCATAAAAACATTGGAGTGAGTAAGCCATTTGGTGTTTCTCATGAGAGTGGATTGAATCGCTCTTCTTACTCTTGGCTGTCTGAGGAAGCTGGGCACCATTTTTGTTTCTTTTTGTGTTGGTTCCGCCTGGCGGCTGGAGTTTGTTTTGTGGAGTGACACTCCTTCAAGAAACGTTTGCATTGATGCAAGATCGCTTTTACACTGAAGTTCCCAGACAGTGATAAGGATGACCACAAAATATCTACATGCCTACAACTACTTTAAGTCTTATATAGAGTTGATGGACTGAGAAAATCATGGTGTGTTTCTTATGTGGCCTCTGAGTCAACTTGACTCTTTAAATATACACTTGTCCATCCGAGGAACCGGGACGCCTGTTTTGTTTCTATTTGTGCTGGTTCCACCTGGCGGTTGGAGTTTGTTTTGTGGAGGAACATACCTTTGGGACAGCTGTGGATGAATCTGCTTGTTCTGTGTGCTTATGCCTTCTATTGGCTAGAGTTTTACAAAGTATTTTCTGTTATGAAATTTTGCTTCACAGAATTTGTGCAGAAGCACCGGACTTGAGCAATCCGATGGCTCCAAAGTTGTCACAGGGGTACTTTTAGGTGTGCATGGTCTCTTTGAGTTTAGGGGGATCGATTATGTGTAAAATTTTTACCTCGGCCATTGATATTAATAATGCCTTTAAAGAATTCTATCTTGATCTTGATAGGTCCACATCTTCGTCTACTGATGAAGATATTAGAAACTTTGTGGAACCATTAGAACTACCAAATATTGATGACTGAGCAAAAAATTCTCTTGACTCCGAGATAACCTTGGAGGAGCTTGACAAGGTAATTAAGGCCCTGCCTACTGATGGCTTTGCCGCTGAATTTTTTTTAGATCTTATGCTAAAGAACTGGCTCTACATTTGTTAGAAATGTATACAGTGACTGTAAAAGTTACTTTCCAAAAAAAACTCTGTATTTTCCGGATAGAGTGCTAATTGGTCTAAATCTGAAGTGTTGGCTCTGACTGCGTACTGCCCAGTAGCAGCTTTTCAGCCAGGTGCCTTTCAATGGCCCTTAAGTATTTGGGTATTTTATTCCCAGCAAATTTATATGATTTATTCAGTTAATTCTGACCCTTTAATAAAACGGTTTTTAAGTGATGTGAGTAGGTAGGCTTCATTACATTTATCGATGATTGGAAATTTGAATGTTCTTAAAATGTATTGTATTCCAAAATTCAATTACCTACTACAATCTCTCCCTGTAGATGTCTCCCTCTCTTATTTCACGCTATTTGATAGTATAGCGTAGTCCTTCATTTGGAATGGAAAGCGCCCCAGGTTACATTTCAATAAGTTACATAGGCTGGTTGACAATGGTGGGCTAGGCCTACACAAGATGTTGTTTTATTATATGCATTTGGTCTCAGACATTTGGCTCATTGGTCACTTCCACCTGAGAGAGCCCCTCCCTGGTTTGGAATTGGACTGAAAGTTCTTGCCCCTATTTTACTATTACAAAGCCTTTCTATTAAAATAATTGGAGAAGTTAAGTCACACCCCGTTATCTCGCATCTGTATTCGCTATGGAGTGTTCAGAGTGTTTAATTCAAACATTTATTTAAACGTTGCCTCGAACATATGGCTAAACCCAAAGTTACATATTGGTGAGTCCCCTTTCCACTGGTCGGAGTGGATTGTGAGGGGTGTTAATACGCTCGGTGACCTGTATGAGAGTGGTGGGTTGAGATCGTTTGAAAATGTGATCCAACATTTCAGGATTCCCAGATCTCAGTTCTTCAGGTACTTATAGCTTTGCCACCTGCTCTGTACTATATTTGGGAGTAGCATACACCCCCCTAAAAGGACAGATACTCTAGAAGTGGTGATTATTAAAGGCCATGAGGCATCAGTGTACTACTCCCTGTTAATTCAGGGTCTGGAGGATAGAGTGTCAACTTCTCTCCCGAGATTATGGGAGAGAGATTTAAACTTGGTATTGGAGGTGGGTGTGTTGGCTAAGATTCTAAAAATGTCAAGTCTACATCTAAAGATTCAAGGGTGCGTCTGATGCAATTTAAGATTTTGAATCAATTATATTGGACACCCTCTAGATTGTATAGACTTGGTCTTTAAAACTTGCAGCATACACCAGTCCAGTTGCAAGGCAATATTGGCCTTCTTTTTCCATTTCTGACCCAGGCTTGTCCTGTGCTTTAATGCTGTACAATATGTGTGCATGTGTGGATCATTCCTCACTGTATTAGTGTATATGTTAGAGAGAGGCCTAGATTAGGGTGCCATTTGGGTAAATGAGGGTTCACTGTCTGTCAGCATGATGGCTGAGAGGAAGAGAGAAATAATTGAGCTGCAAAGCGTTTTAATTAGCGAGCGCAGCGAAAGCAGCACCACAGGGGCCTTGCTGGATGAAACGAGAGACTGAGATGCAAGTTAGAGCAATCTAATGCACACACTATTATTAATGTACTCACACAATTAAACAACGTAATAGGTGTGTAATCACTTAGACACACAAAATCGCACACACAGACATGCGCACACACAAGCATGAGCACTAGACATTCCATTCATACACTGTATGTGATGTCACCACGTCATGGTGGCACATTATGATTAATGTTTGTAACTGGATGTGTGTCCGCAGGACAGGATGTGTGCATTTGTTCCATGCGCTGTTGCTTCCTGCGCTAGTGGTGTTGTGTTTTCCAGTGTTCCAATGAGTTTGGCCGTGGAGCCATTCCAACCGGATCTAAACGCATTTTAGACACACTCCATATAGCACAGCGTTAGTATAGATACCGGCAAAATTCAAAACCACACATGCATCTCTGCTGAAATAAAAAACTATTAAACCAACCTTAGCTGCTTTGCTGGTTTTAGCTGGTTCAGTATGCTGGTTTTAGGGGGAATTGTGCACTTGTCAGCTGGTCAGGTTGGGAGACCAGTTAAACCAGCTGACCATCAGCTTGGCTAAGCTGGGAGACCAATTAGACCACACTCAATTTCCTGGATCTTAAAAACACCCCCTCACACATACACACATTTTTAAGCAGTGTAAAAACATCACATTTCTAAAATATGTGTCCCTACTTTGATTTCTAAAGAGCAGGATGATGTGTGCTGATATTTCTGTCATGTGTGTAAAGGATATTACAGCCTTGAGAGCAAATATGGATTCATATGAGACTCATGTGACTTTGACTGGTGTCTGCATCTCTAACCATATCTATTGTGTCTTTTTCTCTGTCACTTTCTCTCTTACCCTCCTCCCTCTCTCTCTCTCTACACACAATGGACAGAGAAGATAATGTTAGCAAGCGACAGAATTCCTGGAATTTACAAAGGAGAATGTGTGTACTTCTGTGCCTGTGTGTTAATATTCGAACTGTGCAATATGTACAGTAATCAAATGTAAGTCATGAAAACACATATGACACATCTCTCTTGCACAGCTCTCTCTCTCACACACACACACACACACACACACACACACACACACACACACACACACACACACACACACACACAAACACACACACACATATGTTGGTGCAGCTACCATTATGAGGACTTTCCATAGACACATGATTTTTATACTGTACAAACTAAAGATTCTACCCCTAAACCTAACTCTCACAAAAAACTTTCTGCATTTTTATAGTATGTTTTTTAAGCTATTTAAATTATGGGGACACTAGAAATGTCCTCATAAACCACATTTATAGCATAATACCCTTGTAATAACCAGTTTGTAACCTAAAAAAATGTCCTCGTAAACCACTTAAACCTGCCCACACACACACACACACACACACACACACACACACACACACACACACACACACACACACACACACACACACACACACACACACACACACACTTGTTGGTGTGGCTAACCTTATGAGGACTCTCAATAGACATAATGATTTTTATAAGTTTAGTATGATTTTTTTTAAGCGATTTGAATTATGGGGACGCTAGAAATGTCCTCATTAACCACATTTATAGCATAATACCCTTGTGATTACCAGTTTGCAACCAAAAAAAAAGTCCTCATAAACCACCCATTTCTTGAGGGGATAAATTTGTCTTCAAAAATATCTAGGTTAACACACACATACACATTTTTAGTAATTTCATTAGCAGGAAGTTTTTCCTTTTTGAAACTGAAAAGGTACTGTCCTTTCCTTTGGCACTCACAATATAATTGAATAAGAGAAGCTATGAGTCTCTGTAGCTGATGACAGGGGAGAGGACGGAAATGTGAAGACTTTGGAAAGACCCACAAAATAAACGCATTCTTTCTCACACACATACATTCCATTCCATCTCAAATCAACATCATGAGACACTCAGAATCTAAAACACACTCATAATTAGGGATCTAATTCAATTAGACAAGATGAGGTTCTAGTAATTTACAGCTGTAAAGCCACAAAAGGAGAAGAGGTCCTCAAGAATAATGGCTCTTAGTCAAGTACTTAAACGAGTGTGTAAACGTAATCTCTAGGAAGTCGGCCAATGGGCTAAGTGCGTAGTGCTGGCTCAGTGTATCTGATTGCTGGCATCCCTTGCAAAAACGTATTGTGGTGGTACCATGGCACGGTAATGGTATCAGATGATAATGCCACAGTACTTTGTTGTATTCTGTACCATGGTATATATATATATATAGATATATACCATGTATTTCATGTAAAAAAAAAAAAAAAGCCATACCGTGGTATTTTTTGTTAATTTATGTATTTTGTGCATTTTGGCATACTATGTGCATTCGTGCATCTGTGTGTCTATGTGTGTTTTCAGAGTTGTAGTTGAGCACCTTTCTTTTGTGATTAGTTTTGGCAGAGAGGGTCTGTCTCAAAATTTCAGCATTGTAAAAGGTCAGAGGTAAGAGACTTGAACAACCAGTCAATGATGCTGCTTTGGTTGCGCCACCCGGACTGCACCGACCAGAAAATGTTGGAAACATACAGATGGTGTGTGTTAGCAATAGGAGAGGGTCTTAAACCAATCAGAGCTTTCTCATGGGAAACAGAGACACTCCAAACAGACAGCAATGGAGTAGCACCCTCTCCTCACCTCTCTCCAGATCACTTGGGTTAACACAGGGATCAAAGTTCAGCAGTTGACCCTCAGAACAATGCTTTGGTTTGTTGATATCAGCACTTAGAGAGGATCTTGGGTAATTGAGGTGTGTACATGGTTTTGATGTGTTACTTACAACATGATGTTGCCTTGGGTGGAATTCCACGTTCAGTTTAGGAATATTGAAAACATATTAATATTCAGAAGTGAAGTGTGTAATTGTTTCAAGCTTGAAATACATCTCCTATCACTATTGGTAACAATTGTTGTTAACTATAAGTATGCCATTCGTAGGTTGATTCCCCTGTAAAGTGTAAACACTGAGACTCTCAAAACATTACTCTGTTTGTTTCAACAGAGTATCTTGTCTAGCCCAAAACAACTAATTTGGCTCAACCAATGGAATCAATTTCAGGCGGGACTATCTGTTTTGCCACCCAATGGCAGGTGGATTGTCCAGAAAAAAACTTTAAGAAATAAATGGAAATAACTAGAGGATAAGTTAAGGGGTGGTGCCCCAGGTGGTCGCTGATGTCTGAAAATGGTCCTGCTGACAAAAATCATGGTTAATATAAACAGTGATTGTTTGTGGATTGAGCGATCTTTTTTTCCACAATATATTTTATATTCAATTAATTTATTGAAACACGAAAAATGTATCCAAAAATATTTCTACACTCAAATTACATTTGAAACTAAATATAATTAAAAGAAAGAAATGGTCATATTAAATTATATTAAAAAAAAACCCCAAATCCAAATATTTACCCTCTCCAACTTCTTTCACTGTTCCCTTTAAAATTCATTCTTCGACAAAAGGCTACAGGTGGACAAATACCAATACAAATTAGATCATAAATAAAATGGCAAATATAAGCACAATAATAATAATAATAATTGAAAAATAAACCATAACCTCTAGAAAGTTTGACACAAAGCTCATACATTTTTGTTCATAAAATGGCTACAACTATGATGGTCAGGGACATAATTTGATGTTACAATGACCATCATGTTTGACCATCACACTATATTTTGGTGGAATCCAGAATATGCAAATGCATGATCTGAGTTTAGACTTTGCGCTGAGAATCAGAAGTGCTTCTCAGACATCTTAGTGCAATGAACTATTTTGTAGGAAAATAGCAAATTGCCCCTTGCTCCACTTAATTAAAGGTGCTGTATGTAATATTTTTACTGTACTGAATCATAAAATGACCATAATATGTCATTAGAGAATTAGGAAACATGTTAAGCTGAAATACTGGCTTCTCCGATAACAATGCAACAGCCAGTATATTCTACTTTGAAGTTTCCATTCAGGGCCGGAATTTCTGTTTCTGTTTTGGCCTATGTGATCCCGCCCACTGCCCACTCGACACCACCAAGTTGCCAGATTGCAGGCAAACAACACTGCATGCTGCAGCCACGGAAGCCAGCAAACAAACTGGATCAGAGATAACAGATTCCACCTGACCTATAAAGCCTCACCATCCATCTAAAACCACCATGACCAAAGGCATAGTAAAACAAGGATAATTATTGGAGATGTTTTTGGAAGATGGAGACAGCTTAAAGCCCAGAAATCCTTTAAAGTGTATGCTGAGTTGGCTAATTCTGGCAACCCGCATGAGCTTCAAGTCTGGGGCAGGGCAGACAACTCTCCAATGTTTTGAATTTGGACTGCAGTTCCCATTTCAAACACTTGTTGTCAATCTTATATTTAGCACCTTTGACATACAATACACTCACTGTTTGGCACATACACCCACAGATAGCACAAACACTCCCACCCACGCCCACTTGTTCTTTGTGCAAAATCACTAATTAATTTCAATTAAATAATCAGTTTATTAATCGTTAATTATTAATTATTTAATTACAGTTAATTGTTGATTGATCAGTTGATTCATTCAGCTTTGGTGCTTTTTGGTTGTGACGAGGAGGATGGCCGGGCCGGGCCGTGACTATGCACGCCCGGCCCCCAATTGGGCTAATCATCCGAGGAGAGGGATAATGTGCCGGAATGCTGCAGTTCAGCAGAGAGAGAGAGCCACATGCAGCTGCCATGTGTGTGTTTGTGTCTTTTTGTTTTGACCGTTCAGCCGGTTCCCTCTTCCTCCTTTCCCAACCATTACCTTTTTACATTGGTCAATTAAAAT